>NC_135804.1:137227062-137502062 GCF_964213995.1 Mustelus asterias
GACTGGGTAAGGATGGCAGATTTCCTTCCCTAAAGGACATTAGTGAACCAGATGGGTTTTTAACAGTTCGACAATGGTTTCATGGTCATCAGTCGACAATTCATTCCAGATATTTTTTATTGAATTCAAATTCCACCATCTGCTGTGGTGGGATTTGAACCCAGGTCCCCAGAACATTAGCTGAGTTTCTGGAATCATAGTCTAGCGATAATACCACAAGGCCATCACTTCCCCTTCTATGCTGCTAAGGCAGTGGTCTGTCTGTTGAGTCTCAAGTGTAATGGAGGTAAGTGGAATAATGTCATAGGGAGGCTTCTCGCACATGGCTCTCATCGCCCTGGTCAAAGAGCAATGTCTCCCTGTGCAGTTACGTATGAACGGGAGGAAGACTCACTTCGCATCTTCCAGGATGTCCTTGACCTGGAAGGAGTGTGATGGGGATGCCATGTCCAGATGAACGCCAGGTGAAGGAGACCTGAATGAATGCTAAAATCTTGGTTTTTGAAGGAGGTGACAGAGATGGAGATGGGCGAGGCCATACGGAAAGACTTGAAGACAAGGGTGAGGATTTTAAATGAAATATAATGGATGACTTTCAAAAGTGAAACACGCAAGAGAACATCTCATAACTCAGCTGAGGAAGAGGAGTTATGGATAAGAAGAACTATGAACAATTTCTGGAGTCCCTGAGATGCAGTTTGTACAATGAAATTTTCGCCTTTTGTCTAACTTCAGATCCTGCAGACATTAAGTTAATTTAAGTGTATTAGTGTCACAGCTGTACCATTATTTCCTTGTAAGAAAGAAAGACTTACTTATACAATGCTTTTCACAACTTCAGGACAGTGGTTTTCCAGTAATTCTGAAGTGTAGTAAAGTTTTTTAAAGCTTTATTTATTCGTGTCACAAGTAGGCTTACATTAACACTGCAATGAAGTTGCTGTGAAAATCTCCTAGTCGCCACACTCCAGCTCCTGTTCGGGTACACTGAGGGAGCGTTTAGCGAGGCCAATTTATCTGAGAATAGAAGGGGAGTCACAAAGTGGAAGAATGGAAGGAAGCATTAAAACAATGTCCATAAATTTTCATAAATTATTATAATTTCACACTATTTAAAAGCCTTTGATGCCAAATTGGTTTTGGCCAGAAAGACGACATTGAGTTGATAATGTGCTTCAAAAAATAAATGGTTCAGCCGAGTTAATTGTGAATTACTTCGAAAATCAGCAGACTTGACATGTGACTGCCTTATTTTCTTTGCTCTCTATACTGCCACATGCCGGTCCATTGGTCAGGCTCAGATAAGAGCATGCTAACTGAAGTAGCTTTCTGCTACCATTCACACTGCAATTTTGCATTGCATGGCTGGGGTAAAATTAACCAATGCATCTTCATTTAATTCAATTCTGTCGCTAAAATCGAACGCAAGAACTTGCATTTATACTGCGTCCTTCATAGCCCTAGGACTTCTTGCAAAACGTTTCAGAGCCAAAAAAATTCTTTTGATTTGCAGCCACTGCTGTAATATAGGGAAAAAAATGATTCAGATCTGTTTTCTGGAGGCAAATTATTTTAATATTAATCAGAAATTGTGAGACTAATCCTGGCAAACCTTTTCATTTCAGCAGTATTTCTATTTGATCAGATTTTTATGTTGCTAAATTGTCCTTCCCACTGCAGTGAAATTTTTGGTGAATTTTAGGACATTCAGAATCACTGCAAACTTAAGCCAAGACACCAATTATCACTATGCTCTAACAGGGTGGCACAGTGGTTAGCACTGCAGCCTCCCATCGCCAGGGACCCGGGTTCAATTCCGGCCTCGGGTGACAGTGCTGAGTTTGTATGTTCTCTGCGTGGATTTCCTTCGGGTGCTCCAGTTTTCTCCCACAGTCCAAAGATGTGCAGGTTGGGTGGAATGGCCATGCCAAATTGCTCCTTAATGTCCAAAGATGTGTAGGTCAGATGGATTGGCCATGGTAAATGAGTTGGGAGTGGGCCTGGGTAAGCTGTAAGAGTTGGTGCAGACTCGGTGGGCTAAATGGCTTCCTTCCGAACTGTAGGGATTCTATTGTTTTAATATAATATAATATTCAGTCAAATTAACAACAACTTATATTTGCACAAGGTGCTTCACTGGAGAGATTACCAAATAAAATTTGACACCGGACTGTAGAAGGAGACAATAAGATAGGTGACCAAATGTTTAGTCAATGAATGTTGAGAGGGCATCTTACAGGAGAAGAGAGATGGAGAAGTTTAGGAAAAGAATTCCAAACCTTAAGCACAGACAAAAGGAATGGAGTGAAGGGAATCCCAAGACAAAAACAGAAAATGCTGGAAAATCTCAGCAGGTCTGATGGCATCTGGGCAGAGAAGAGAGCCAATGTTTTGAGTCTGGATGACTCTTCGTCAGAGGTTTGAGTCACCCAGACTCGAAACATTAGTTCTGTTCTCTCTCCACAGATGCTGTCGGACCTGCTGAGATTGTTCAGCATTTCCTGCTCTTGTTTCTGATTCCAATATCCGCAGTAATTTGCTTTTAGCAAGGTATTTAAATTTCGTTACTTGTAACTGCAGTGGTGAGAATGTAAAATAAAGCAGCAATATTAGGGTTTCTCGTGTTTTAAAAATAATAAGAATATTGAATTTTTTGATCATCATAAATGAATACAAGTAGCTGTTTCTTTTGCTTGCTACGTTTTCTCCCCGAATCTCTTTGTATCTGCATGATTCTCTGTGGTCAGATGTAGAATGGTTCAGGCTGAGATATGACCATGTAAATGGACACATTACAACGCAGATCCTGAAGAAAAAGAAAACAAAGTGAGATAAAACTCTACAGCCACCCAGGAGAAAGCCACTCACACTGACAAGAGAGAAAGTACGGAATATCCTCAACCTCAGAACGAGATCAAGAAGATTGATCAAGGCACCTCAGAGACTAACTCTGTGAAGTCTGAGAGTGATGTAAGCCGACGTCAATATAATATGGATAATGACTTGCTGGAGCTGTAGAGTAAAGGGTTAACATTAGAAGCACATGATGCTGATGTAATGATGCTGTTACACCACGGGCAGGATTTTATGGCCTCGCTCGAGCGAGACCGGAAATTCCTGCCCGAGGTCAACGGACATTTCCGTCGTCCGCCCCTTACCCACTCCGATAGGATGGCACGGTGGCACAGCAGTTAACACTGCTGCCTCACAGCACCAGGGACCTGGCTTGAGTCATTGTCTGTGCGGAGTCTGCATGTTTTCCCTGTGTCTGCGTGGGTTTCCTCCGGGTGCTCCGGTTTCCTCCCACAGTCCAAAAGACGTGCTGGTTAGTTGCATTGGCCATGCTAAATTCTCTCTCAGTGTACCTGAACAGGCGCCGGAGTGTGGCGACAAGGGGATTTTCACAGTAACTTCATTGCAGTGTTAATGTAAGCCTACTTGTGACACTAATAACTAAACTTAAACTTAAATTCCATGACTGGTGAGGTGGTAGAATTCCGGCGCACACGATTGAGTAACAGAAATCTGGAGGGAGGAGAATTTCAAACCTTGTGTAGAGTTCCCAATATGTGCACAGTAGCTGTAAATAATAGTTTTAACAAGCTACAGTTTCGAGCAGCTTACTTTGGGAGAATAGATAAGCCCCAAAGAACCCTGCCTGGACCCCAAACATATGACAAAGCAACAACTATCTTTGAAACATACTTCACTGCATGAAGTGAGAACATCCTGAAGTTGTGAAAGACACTATGGGGACGATTTGAGCCCCAACTCTCCATCTGCGGGAACAATGACATGTGCTCAGAATCCAGAAAGCGTGATTCCCGGAGGCGAGGTTCCGAGTTCTGATCTTCCTGGCCTCTCACTGGCAGAGCAACATGAACATGCTGTGGGACCACAGAAAAGCTCATTTTAATACATTAGCAAGTCATTAGCGAGCACTCTCTTCCCCTCACCAGATATTCCAGATACACCAGGTGCTGGCGTGGCATCATGATGGCGCCATTTACAGCAGATTCACCTCGATGTGAATCTGTCATGGAGGTCTCCTGAGGGGCGTAAAGGTGAGTATAGCCCCTGGGGGAGAGGGACCATGGCCAGACAGTGCCTCCTGCCTCCGCCCCTTGGCAAAGATATGCACTGCCAGGTTGGCAACATGCTGATGCTAACCTGGCAGTGCCAACCTGTGCCAAGGGGCAGGCCCCAGTGGGTGCCTTACAGTTGGGGTGGGGAATTCATTCAGATTTGGTTGTGGGCCGGGAGCGGAGAGAGGAGCAGGTAATGCCCGGCAATAGCCATTGCGGGGGGAGCGGGGATGGAGGGGGCAGGTGGGTGCCCGCTCCGACTCTATGTTGTGGGGTGTGGAGAAGGAGCCAATGATCAGGGGAAATGGGGGGAAGGGGGCCAATGATTTGGGGAAGGGGGGGGCCTGAAGATCAGGGAAAATGGCGTGGGAGATAAATGCCAACTCTGATTGGGGGTGGGAAGGGGAGCCCCTGAGACCTTTTTGGTGGGCTGGGAGAGGGTGGGTTTCCTGTTAAAGATGGCACCTTTAAAGTTGGTGCCCCAATCTCAGCGCAGGCGGGTTAAGCCGGCATATTGATGCCCCACCTAGTGTGATGCACGCTCCCTGGATTTCCTCCAGAGAAACACACCGGTTTTCTGACCGGAAACAAGACTCTTCCATTTTTTATGGTAAGATTCCCCTCTATATAAATGCAAGTCTTTCTCCACACTGCGAGCTGTGCATTCTCTATTGTTCAGGTTCTTTCAGCTGTGACTTTATTAATACAATCTAGTATTCAGTGCGGAAGATAATTGCAGGCTAAAAAGAACAAAGTTATAGCTAACTATGATGTATGTCATTAAATGACAAAGCAAGTCCGTGTACTTTGACATTGGCACAGTAAAAATAAACAAATTGTTGCTTCGACAACTTCCAAATCAACAGTGGAACAAGCTGGTAAAGTGCCTTTAATTTGCATAGTTCAGCTCAGCAGGAACGCATTGCACAGTTATCATGGGAGATCTGTTCTTAATTGGGGACAGAGTGTAAGGAAGTATTTTTGGTGCAAGAGCAATGAGGGGGAAAAATAGATTGTTGCCAGTGATGAGTCAAAGGGAGTTCAACTTAGCAGCAGTGAAAAGCAGCAGAAAAGCCATTGATTTCTCGAACTTCCATCACATTCGCTTCAATATGTCGGCAAGACCTTGTAAATAATACAATAAGGGAAAAAGCACGTAGCTCCCCGAGGTTTCATTTTCAATTGAAAACAATAAATGTGCATACCAATTTGCGATAGCAGGGTAATTCAATCTACTCCCTAATATATACATGTTTATTTAGTAAGAATTTTTGTTTTATTTTGTTCCTCTTAGAATTCAAATTGACACAACTCCATGTTCAGCAAGGATCTCAAAAACAATCACGGGAACATCAGCTGTAACCTCTTAGCAGTTCACGGGATGTTGTGCCAAAGGAGATTTACCAGAATGGTATCAGGATGAAGGAATTCTGATATATGGACAGATCAGAGAAGCTGGGATTAAACTCCTCAGAGCAGAGCAGATTAAAAGGACATTTAATCAAAGCTTTCAGACTAGTGAAGGGTTTTGACAGAGTAGATGGGAAAGAATACCAGTGGTTTATTATTTGCATTATTTAAATTCATCTGATATAAAATGATTTATATTGTGTGGTAATGTCTTTTATATTAATATTGTTCAATTCGTATCATATGAATGGAGAGAGATTGCAGAACCCTGAATTACAGAGGGATCTGGGTGTCTTGTTACATGAATCACAAAACGTTAGTGGGCAGGTCGAGCAAATGGGAAGGCAAATGGAATGTTGTCACTCTTGCGAGGGCAATGGAATATGAAAGTAGTTGCTACAGTTGTACAAGGCATTGGTGAGACCACATCTCAAGTACTATGTTCGGTTTTGAATCATCTTGTCTATTATGTTTAGTTTTGAATCATAGAATCCCGACAGAAGGAGGCCAATCGGCCCTTTGCGTCTGCATTGACTCTTCGATAGAGAATCCGACCCAGGCCCTTTCCCACAACTCTACATATTTACTCCAATAATCCCACTAATCTACACATCTATGGACACTAAGGGACAATTTAGCGTGGCCAATGCACCTAACCTGCACATTTTTGGACTGTGGGAGGAGAGGAAACCGGAGCACCTGGAGGAACCCACGCAGACACAGCGAGAATGTGCAAACTCCACACAGGCAGAGACCCGAGGCTGGAATTAAACCCGAGTCCCTAGCGCTGTGAGGCAGCAGTGCTAATCATTGTGCCACCGTGCCACTGTATTTAAGGGGAGATATAGTGCATTTGAAGCAGTTCCAAGAAGGCTCACTCGACTGATTGGTGGAACGAGGGGACTATCCTTTGAGGAAAGGTTTGACAGGTTGGGCCTGTGATCATTGGATTTTAGAAGAATGAGAGGCGATTGTAATGAAACATATAAGACCTTGAGGGGGTGTGACAGGGTGGATGCTGGAAGGCAGCTTCCCCTTGTGGAAGAGACCAGAACTAGGGGAAACAGTAAAAATAAGTGATCTCCTATCTAAGACAGAGATGAGGAAAATTTTATTTTCTCAGAAGATTGTGAGTCTAGGTCAAACCAGCATTGCCCTACTCTTTGGCAATGATGAACAGCCAATTAAGACAATGGGAGCGATCTTACCAAAAAAGGTCTAAGTGCCAAACGAGCGTGGAAACGGGAGAGAATCGCACCGATTTTTTGGATGAGTTAAATATCCAATCTTACCACGCTCTGAGGGAAAAAATGAAGCAAGATCGGTTTTCCTAAGCAGGAGGAGGGGACAGGGCCTATGCTCACCCAAAAGCTGGCAGATTATAGCAGAGGGCACCATTGCACATGTGCAGATCTCTCTGTACTGTGCAACAGCACAGAACAGATCTGTCACTACCACCACCCAGCTATTCCTGGGCTCCACAGCCCATCAACTGGTGGGGCAAGAAGGTAAGATTGTCCCCAATAAATTGTCCACTTGCAATGGCCATACTTCATTCATAAAGTTTCAACAAAGGGTACCTCTATTTTGAGTGGTCTTGTGGTCTCCTACTTACATGAGCAGTGCCCATCTCTGCTGGGCATTCCAACTGGCCCTCCTGCCTTTGCAACCCACCCACCATCCTTATATGGATGGCAAACGTGGAGGTAGCCCATTCATTGGTCAATACCGGGGAGATTATGTAGGCATCAGATACCTTTGGGGTTCGTGCCCAGAAATAATCCCAGCCTGCATTTAAAAAGCCACCAAGGTTGCATCCAATGGGTTTCAGGGTCATGACCTTCCATCAGAACTGTAGCAAGTTTTAGCAAATACAGAGGCAGGGAAAGTTGGGGGAAGGGGTGTTGGAATGTGTGTTAAAGAACGTATGAGAATGTTTGAGGTAGAATGGAAGCGGAAAAGTTTAAATGAAAATGGGGTTGATGCTGTGAGGCAAAAGGAGACAGGAATGGGACAAGAGAAGAAATAGATTATTGGGGGGAAGTTTTCCCATCTCGCTCACCTACTAGGAATCGTAGTGGTGAGGGGGAGGAGGGTTGAAGGTGGACCATACAAAGGTCCGTTGACCCTGGGTGGGATTTAAAGTGAAGTAAAGTTTATTTATTAGTCACCAGTAGGCTTGCATTAACATGCAATGAAGTTACTGTGAAAATCCCCTCGTCACCACGCTCCGGCGCCTGTTCGGATACACTGAGGGGGGAATCTAGCACGGCCAATGTACCTAACCAGCACATCTTTCAGACTGTGGGAGGAAACCAGAGCACCCGGAGGAAACCCATGCAGACACAGCGAGAACGTGCAGACCCCGCGCAGACAGTGACTCAAGCCGGGAATCGAACCCAGGTCCCTGGCACCGTGAGGCAGCAATTTTTCCAGTTTTGGGGTAAGCGCAGTCGTAAAATCCCACCCAAAGGATCCAGGCATGATGCAAATGTCAATAAAAGAACAGTTGCTGTCTGAAAATAATAATAGGGCCAGTGGTTATAGTCTGAAATTGTTGAACTCAGCGTTGAATCTGGAAGTACCTACCTGGAAGATGAAGGGTTGTTCCTTGAGTTTATGTTGCATTTCTTCATAACAGTGAAGGAAGCCAAGGGCAGAGTAGTCAACCCAAGTGGGACGGAGACTTAAAAACGACAGGTGACTGGTAGCTCAGGGTCACGCTTGTGGATTGATCAGTGGTTTTTGCAAAGTGATTACCCAAACTGCATTTTGATCACCAGGTCGTAAAGAGAACTGCATTGTGAGCAGCAAACACAATATGAAAGGTTGAAAGAAGTGAATGTACATTTTTTTTACCTGGAAGGACTGTTTAGTTAAATCCCGAAAGTGCAGAAGGAGGCCATTCGACTCATTGAGCCTGCACTGACAACAATCCCACCCAGGCCCTATCCCTGTAATCCCATGCATTTACCCTAGCTAATCCCCCTAACTAACACTAAGGGGCAATCCACCTAACCCACACATCTTTGGACTGTGGGAGGAAACCGGAGCACCCGAAAGAAACCCACACAGATACGGGAAGAACATGCAAACTCCATACAGATAGTCATTCAAGGCCGGAATTGAACCCGGGTCCCTGGCGCTGTGAGGCAGCAGTGCTAACAACAGTGCTACCGTGCTGCCCTGTTGCACTCGGAAGGGAGGAGGTAAAAGGCTGTATCCTTTGTGCTGCAGGAAGCTGCAGTGTGGAGTAGAGGAGTGGATGACTGAAGATTGGATTTTACACGACTATGCAAGGTGAAAATTACCCACAGGTTCAAGGTTTCTTTTTACAGAGCTTGGTGGATCACTTGTTGATTTCCAGCATCCGTGCTTTATTTATAATTCAAATCTTTAGCGTTTGTGGATTAGTTCCTTGGATTGCATCGTGGCCACTAAGTAAATAATACAAGAAATGAATTGGAGTGCTTCTTCGAACTCCCCAGCTCTTTTTTTTTAAAGAAAGACAGAATGTGCTGGAAAGCTCTCAGTCAGTGTGTGCGGAGGGTGAAGATGTCCTGCTAATGGCCGTCCATCCAGTCTGTTTCGGGCAATGGTGGAAAATATCAAAGTGAGGTCCATCTGCTCTCCCTGGTGGACGTAATATTTGAAAAAGAGCTGGGGAGTTACTGCAGGTATTCGGGATAACGTTATCCCTCAACCAACAACATAAACACTTATCCCATTAGGGCAGCTTGCTGTGCTTCAATGGCCTGAAGTTCCAGCAACAACTGCGCGCCAAACATCCTTCGTTGGCCGTCAAATTTTATCCATTGATCCTTTGGATTCAATTCCCTTAGAATCATAGAATCCCTACGGTGCAGAAGCAGGCCATTCGGCCCATCGAGCCTGCCCGGACAACAATGCCACCCAGGCCCTATCTCTGTAACCCCATGTTTATACCCTGCTAGTCCCCCGACATAAAGGACAATTTAGCATGGCCAATCAAGCTCACCTGCACATCTTTGGAGTGTGGGAGGAAACTGGAGTACCCGGAGAAAACTCTTTCTCCACACCCTAGCTATGACTGTAACACGACATTCTGCACCCTCTCCCTTCCTTCTCTATGTACCCTATTCTTTGTTTGTATAGCGCGCAAGAAACAATACTTTTCAGTGTACACTAATATATGTGACAATAATAAATCAAATTAAAACCCACAGAGACGGTGGGACAATGTGCAAACTTCACACAGACAGTCACCCAAGACCGGAATTGAACCTGGGTCCCTGGTGCTGTGAGACAACAGTGCTAACCACTGCGCCACTGTGCCACCCACAATCAAACTACCTTACATCTTAACCAGAATTGATAAAAGCGATTATCAGTTGTCACAGGGAATGAAACATTCAGCAATATAGACTGAGTCTATTAAACATGAATTAAATTAATTAAATAAATCCAGGTGTCCTGCTTACCAGCTTACCCATCCGCCCTGCACTCGCCACAAATATACCAGCGGTGGGCACGGCATTGGGTGGCCCACCTGTCATTGGGCCAATTGAGGCCCTTACGTGGGCAATCAGAGCTCTTTGCAGGCCCCATCCTGCCGTCGCTGGGATTAACGAGTAGTGGGAGAGCCCCATGCCAAGCTATCGGGTTGCTCTGCAGAGGCTGGTGGGGGTTGATTTTCTTCCTTTATGGGCCACTGAGCCCAAGAGAAGGCTGTCCCACGTTGCCCTGCCCCCATGGCTTGTCAAATCTCAATTCCCAGTTCCCCATTTAACGCACTACATGCCCCCTCCCATCCCACTCCCCTGCACCCCCACCCTCCCATCACCGCTTCACCAGGGCATGTTAGCTTGGCAATAATGAGACGCCCAATTGGGTGAGTGAGTCAGTGGTCATCTTGTAAAATCTGGCGTAAATGTGCGATAATAAAACAGGTTAATTTTTTAAACTTGTAAAAAAGCATGCGGGTGGAATTATTTAATTGGGGCACACACCGAGACTGAGAAAATTCATGCCTCTTGCATTCAAGTATACTAATCGGGGCAACTAAAGGAAATGCACAAATCCTGTCTGTGGCACAGGCTTCTCATGATGTGGAGCTGCCGGCGTTGGACTGGGGTAAACACAGGCTTCTCGCCAGCTCTCCATTCAGGCCCCTGTTTCTGGCAGAAGATTTCATCCTAGGTGTGGAGTTATTGGTTGGAACTAAAGAAGATAACATTGGTCATGGAGAAAGGAGCAGAAGACTTTCGCTCAACTGTCACTTAATGTTGGACAAAGACAGGAGGGCAGAGCTATGTAGGGACCTTTGAGAAGAGCATTCGATCCCTCAGAACATCAGGGATGACTAAAGTCAGGCACTTTGCTGATCATTGCTCATAAATGGGAAATGATAAGTGGCTGGAGTTCTGAAGCATAGCTATGTTGCTGTCATCCCTTCCAAACTATAAATTGATCTAACAAGGCAAACATGGACTCCCCAAAAATAGCTCCTAATGCATAATCAATTAAGCTGCTTTTTTTAGGCATGGTGTACAGTCATCTTGTGGAGCAAGGAGAGTAGACATGGAATGTTTCCAAATATCCCTTTTTAAAAATTCATTTTCATGATGAGGCTGGCATTTGCTGCCAATCTTTCATCAATTGGAAACTTGGAATCTTCAAAGGGCAGTTTAGCATCGTGTCAATCACATTCACGTCAGCCTGGAGCCGCATGAGGGCCAGACCAGGTAAGGATGATAGGTTGTCTTCCTTCAAGCCCATTATTGAAACAGTTAGGATGTCACGACAGTCCAAAAGATTCACGGCCACTTTTACTGATGATACCCTGGTTGGATTTGAACTTCTGTTCTGTGAATTATTCACCCAGACATAGAAAGCAGAAAATTCTGCAAGTACTCAGAATGTCTGTGGAGAAGGAATGAAAGTTAACACCCAGGATTTGCCCAGCCCAAGTTATCATCTTACCGCTAAACAGGTGGCAGCAGAAGGACCTCTGTTCAAGTACAATTAACTGGCCTTGCGCTGTGAACTACTGGAACATTGGAGCTGGAGCCTTCAAGCCTAATTCATCTCTACATGCCTTATCCCCTTCTGGAAGTATTACTGCTGGAAAGACAGATCACTTCAAGGGTTGTAAAAGCTCATTAAAATTGCATGTATACAAACAGGGCCCCAGACTTGCTGGCACCCATCTCACAAAAAACTCTAAATAGAACTAGATCCTTCTAAACTTTCTAAACATGCAACTGCATAATCTAAATACAGGGGGTCCAGGGCTGCGGCAGCAATCTTTCCAGTAACAACCAATTAATAACCATCAGCAAGCCTGCCATCCAACTGACAATGGCAACACAACTCTCCACAATGCCAATCCAATCAGAAAGAAAGGCCTGCATGTTTACAGAGCTTTTCAGAACCTCAAATCATTTTACAGTCAATGAAGTTTTTTTTTAACTTTATCACTCTCTAATGTTGCAGCCAATCTCTGCACAGCAAGCTCCCATGAACAGCTATTGAAAACTAATCAGCTAATCTGTGTTTGTGATGTTAATAGCATTAGGAAGAAAGTGTAGATTATGCAGTTGCATGTTTAGAAAGTTTAGAAGGGTCTAGTTTAACTTAGAGCTTTTTTGTGAGATGGGTGCCAGCAAGTCTGGGGCCCTGTTTATATACATGCAATTTTAATGAGCTTTTACAACCCTTGAAGTGATCTGTCTTTCCAGAAGTAAGTCTTCCAGAAGGGGATAAGGCATGTAGAGTTGAATTAGGCTTGAAGGTTCCAGCTCCAATGTTCACGTAGTTCACAGCATAAGGCTAGTTAATTGTGCCTGAACAGAGCTCCTTCTGCTGCCACCTGTTCAGTGGTAAGAAGGTAGACAGCGGCAAGCAGTTTGCCTGGAGTTACTGTTCTCTTCAGAGGTCAAACAGAAAACTGAAGGTAATCTTCAACAGCTTATTAAATAAAGGAATTCAGACAGCTCAGATCTCAGTCCTGTGACAGCATGGTTTTGACTAACTAATGAGGAACCCTGGTTGAAACACATTGCGCTTTGGAGCAAGTAACAGTGGAGCCATTAACACTACCTTTGGTAATCAGGAGTCACAATTAGCTGCCTTTTCCATAGCTGGCTGAGACAGACACGATTGCTGGAATTATAGCGCGTCACCCGCCCGAGGCTCATAAGATCCCACCCGAGGCCAATGGTGAATGCCGTTCCGCGTGCCAGTAAAATTCCAGCAAATCTCTTCAGGGCTGGAATTTTGTTTCAGAAATACAAAAAGAATTGATGTCTTTCTCAGAATTCAATTAGCAGCAGTCACGGAAGACATTAGCTGCTCTTCTGAAAATAATGAGCTCCCTTCTTATTTCCTGAAGGTTAGAATTTCCTCGAGGATGAGTCATGGCTCGTCATGGAGCCTTGTCCATATAAACAAAAAGATAACTTTTACAGAGTAGTCCGGGTGATGTCGATACGTATCCATTTTCCATCATGTCTCAACCAGAACAGTAGTGGAATCTTTCCAACCTTTTGTCTCGTGTAATATCGTTCATTTTTCTTGTTTAATATATGTTTTCTTCTTTCTGTTGAAACTACACTGGCAGATGTTTTGTGAATATTTTCAGCAACTGACCTCCGCGGTTTTCAAAAGAAAAATTAGGATCTGACTTGTCCAATGGTTTCATCAGCTGTGGTCATAACAATTGAGGAATAAGTAATGTCCACAACACTGTGGATAACTCCCCTGTGCTTCTGCCTGGGAATGGAGAAACCTCAGCAAAATATAGAATTCTGTCCCTTAACTCTGTTTCTCTCTCCCCAGACACTGAATATTTCCAGAATTTTCTTCCTTTATTACAGATTTTCAGCATCTGCAGTTTTTTAAAATTCATTTTTGTGGGACATGGGGGCATCGCTGGGTGACCAGCATTTATTGCCCATCCCTGGTTGCCCGAGGGCAGGTAAGAGTCAACCACATTGCTGTGGCTCTGGAGTCACATGTAGGCCCGATTAGATAAGAGCGGCAGATTTCCTTCCCTAAAGGACATTAGTGAACCAGATGGGTTTTTCCAACAATTGACAATCAATTCATGGTCATCAGTAGATTATTATTTCCAAATATTTTTTATTGCATTCAAATTTCACCATCTGCCGTGGTGGGATTTGAACCCAGGTCTCCAGAACATTAGTTAAGTTTCTGGATTAATAGCCTAGTGATAATACCACTAGACCATCGCCTCCCCATTTTACCCTTTGCTATTAGTTCTTGCCTCTGGATTACTGACCCAATAATAGAATGATAGAAGATAAGGAGCAAGAGGAGACCATTCAGCCCTGTGAGCCTGCTCTGCCATTCATCACGATAATGACTGATCATCCAACTCAATAGCCTAATCCTGCTTTCTCCCCATAACCTTTGATCCCATTCACCCCAATTGCTATATCCAGCCGCGTCTTGATTATAGGTTACCATTAAGATACCTTATTGTTTATGGTCAGAAATAAAACGAACACAAAGTCACTTTATTGGACAGTTTTTAGGAACATACAAAAAAGGTTTGGCTAAGAAATGAAAATGACAAACTGGTTAAAGTCACAACATTGATACCGACTGCGTAAAAGTTTCTCTATGATGGACTCAACCCAACCCATTCATAGTTACACTGGGAAAGGTTCTATAAAGGTTGTCTCTGTCCTCTACTCATAACTTGCAGAAAAATTATCTAAATTCACATAAGCGTATCCTCCATATTTTGTTTGGAGGACGTTGGCAATTTATTTGTGTGCATGCCCCTTTAAATTCTTTTTGCATTGGCTGTGCATGCATGGTAACTTAAAGGAAGCGGCTTGTGCATGGCATTCATGGAACCATAGAATCCTTACGGTGCAGAAGGAGGCCATTCAGCCCATCAAGTCTGCACCGACACTTCAAAAGAGCATCCGACCCATGCCCACCTCCCTGCCCTGTCCCCATAACTCCATAACTAGCATTTGCCATGGCTAATCCAACTAACCTACATATGTTTGGACTATGGGTGGCAACCAGAGGAAATCCTTGCAGACACAGGGCAAACATGCAAGCTCCACACAGTCACGCAAGGCCGGGATTGAACCCAGGGTCCCTGGCGCTGTGAGTCAGCAGTGCTAAGCATTGTGCCACCATGCCACCCCTTTTGGGCTGTGGCAATACAACCTCGAGGGAATGTTGCTTCACAACTAAAGTTACTTATCCTTAACCATGGCTTGCTCTGATAATTCGGTCATCCCAATAGCCCATGTACTGCATTCTACACAGCAGTTAATTCACTGTACTGGTACAATCGTCAACTTTGTTCCAAAATGAAGATTCATCCTCATGTTAAATGAAGGAATTAATTGACATGGCACTAATTGGTTTCACAGGGAGACTAGTTTCCACATCTATTACTCCGTAGGGAAAAAAAAGTGTTCTTTAATTTCGAGCCTTGCTCGGGGCTTGTTAATATTAAACTTGTAACCTCTGCTTTTGTGGCCCCCGGTCCAAGTCAAATGTACAATTATGAATAAATGGATTCCACCTTTTGGTGTACAAATCAGCTTGCGCATGTAAACGGGGCAGCACGGTGGCTCAGTGGTTAGCACTGCTGCCTCACAGCTCCAGGGACCCGGATTAGATTCCCAGCTTGAGTCACTGTCTGTGTGGAGTTTGCACGTTCTCTATGAATCTGTGTGGCTTTCCTCCGGGTGCTCCGGTTTCTTCCCACAGTCCGAAAGGCATGCTGATTAGGTGCATCGGCCATGCTAAATTCTCCCTCGGTGTACTTGAACAGGCGCAGGAGCATGGCGACTGGGGGATTTTCACAGTGACTTCATTGCAGTGTTAATGTAAGCCTACTTGTGACACTAATCAATAAACAAAACTTTTTAAGTGGTTTTGTTTTTCAAATTTCTCAATACATTGATGATAAGCTACAGATCATTGTTCGAGCGAAGCAGATGGAATTTCCTACCTGCTTGAGGATTTTCTTCATGGGAATAAGCTCAGCTCATTTTATCAGCTAAAAGAAAGGGTTGAAAGAAATTTCAATCCATTGTGCAGAAGGAGAGCCAACATTCTGTGAATGGTGCTAGTAATTGCCTAATAATTTCCAACTAGCAATCGCATTTTGCTCATATAACCTTAACTCAATTCACAATGTTCTATTGTAGAGACTTTTATGACTTTCCCAGTAACCATGGGAAAGAGTCACGTGACAAGATTTTATGACAAGACCTTAATAAACAAACTAAAATCAATGTAGACTAA
Organism: Mustelus asterias; assembly: GCF_964213995.1. NCBI lineage: Eukaryota > Metazoa > Chordata > Chondrichthyes > Carcharhiniformes > Triakidae > Mustelus > Mustelus asterias. The sequence goes on from NC_135804.1 coordinate 137,242,839, forward strand.
ACATTACTTAACAGGCAAGTAGTACACTAAACTTCAGAAGAACTACCTCCCCAGTAACTAATCAACTCAACTGAAAATACTTGACCATCATTTGTACGTTACACTATGCTCTTGATTTGGAGATGCCGGCATTGGATTGGGGTGGGCCACAGTAGGAAGTCTCACAACACCAGGTTAAAGTCCAACAGGTTTATTTGGTATCACAAGCTTTCGGAGCGCTGCCCCGTCATCAGGTGAGCCAATTCACCTGATGAAGGAACAGGGCTCCGAAAGCCCGTGATACCAGATAAACCTGTTGGACTTTAACCTGGTGTTGTGAGACTTCCTACTGTGGCCCACCATGCTCTTGAGTAGATATGTAGCCTTAGAGATCAGGTCCCATACTGGCTTTCCAGCAGTCCCCCTTCTCCCTTCCATACCAAGGCGAGACTTTCAGTGTCCTTTGGAAGTCCCTTCACTCAGTCTTCTAAGTATCTTCGGACTGACTTCCAAGGTCAATTCTGGCAACCCCTTGGTTCTTAACTCTCCAATTGACCCATCTGTTCTTTCTTCCTTCTAAACTGAAAACAGATTCTTATAAACTGACTACTTTCATTGCAATAGCTTTTCTACTTCTTCATCGAGCAGCATCTCTCTCCTGCTTATTGAGACTCTGAGTCTTGGGCCTTGATTTGACCGACACAGCCGCCCCTAAATCAGGGTGGGCGAGGCTCACAGAACGACATCCTCCGTTGGCCTCCGGCATGATCTTACGAGCCTCGGGCAGGCGTACCGGTAAAATTCCGGCCTTGAAGACTGCATTCAGAAAGAACAGCTTGGCCGTCTTGTGTGTCAAGATGTGAAAACTGGCACCTGATTTACTATAGGATCTGGTCTGAGCCTCTTTTCGCCATGACAACCAGATCACATGCTCCTATATCTGGGGAGAATGAAGTATAATTTCACCATTCCTCACTCCTGGACATTCCGTTTTACCTTAAATTAAAGGAGGCAGTTTAAAACATAACCATCTAATGAAGCCTTGCATCTGTAACACTATATTCCAAAGCCACTGAAATGTACTTGAGAGCTTGAAAGATTTATGAAACTGTCCCTCCAAGTGATAAAGTAATCGAGCCCACGTTCAACAGAATGTGAACGAAAATTTGTGCTAATTCATTTGAGCACTTGTAACAAGTATCTGGTTGCTTGAGTCCGCAACAGAGGGTTTTGGAGAGTGGCGGTGGAGAATATGGCTTGAATTGAGTTGATAACTAGCATGTGATGAATGAAAGGAGCTGTCATAACTCACTTATGCAGCTTGCAGAAGTTCGGTTTGCATCCAAGCTGATGTAGCCTGAATTATTCTGCTCTGAAGTATGATGTATTTGCATGTAGCAAGCCCGCAGCTGTAGTTCACACAGAAAACCTAAATGTGAAAACCAAATTGAGGTATTGAAGGGTCTGCTACTAACCTTCGCAATGTGTGTGCATCTGTCTAATCTGAAATTGCAGGCAGAAGAATTTTCTTAGAGCTGTGAATGCAGTCCTGGATTGAAGCGGAAAGAGCATAATATTTTTTGCCAGTTTAAATTATACATCAAGGTCTTGCAGTAAGTGGCGTATCTCCTGGGGGAGTGGGGGGGATAGTGGGAAGTAGAATAAAATACAGGGTAAATAAACACACAACAATAATCTTGAGCCAATTTCCGAGAGCATCTTCAGCAGGTTGAGTGAGGGTCACAGTGTTAATTTATTGCACTGAGGAGGAAATCATGTTTTGGGTCTAATCCTGGGCAGAATGGCAATCAGCCCAAATGCATCTCATTGACACAACACAAGAATGCCTGCGAAATGTTCTGGGGTGAGAAATTCGATTGAGCCGCGCCGGGCTGTTTGCCGAGCTAGAAATTGCATTAATTTTACTGCAAAGCAAAATTAAACCTGCTCGCTAGAGATACGAAAGTCTTGCTCCCAAACAGATTACTTCAATGTCACAGTCACCACGGTGGGGACACCACCGTCCGCAGGATCCCCTCCAACTCACACAGCTTAGAACTATATTGCCGTTCTTTCACCATCACTGGCTCAAAATCCCTCCCTAACAGCAATGTGGGTGTACCTACACCAAATAAGCTGCATTCGTTCCAAAAGGTGACTCACCGCCACCTTCTCGTGGATAAGGAGATCAAATAATTTTATTAAAATACAACTACGACCAAAGGCGCCATTTGGAGAGCATTGCTGACCTTATGGATTAAGTCAGGCGTTAAATATTGTTTTACAATAAGCTTGTTTATTGTGTAAAATTCCCCTCGTGACTATATCAAAAATATTATCCCAAGTTTGCACAATTAATCCTTTGGCCATCCTCACTTAAATCTATACAAAATCACAAAGTCCAATCCAATAGTTAAAATATTTAGCCCTAAGACCATAAGATATAGGAACAGAATTAGGCCATTCGGTCCATTGAGTCTACTCTGTCATTCGATATGTTTCTCAATCACATTCTTTTCCCCATAACCTTTGATTCCCCTCACCAATCAAGAACCTATCTATCTCTGTCTTAAATACAATCATTGACTTGGCCTCCACAGCCTTCTGCAGCAATTCATTCCAATGATTCACCACCCTCTGGCTGAAGAAATTCCTCCTCATCACGGGTCTAACGGTTCGTCCCTTTACACTGAGGCTGTGATTCTAGTCTCTCCTACTAATAGAAACATCTTCTCCATGTCCACTCTACCCAGGCCTTTAAGTATTCTGTAAGTTTCAATGAAATCCCCTCTCGTCCTTGTAAACTCCATCAAGTACAGACCCAGAATCCTCAGATGCTCCTCGTACGTCAAGCTTTTCATTCCCGGGATCGTTCTCGTGAACCTCTCCTAGACCCTCTCCAAGGCCAGCACATCCTTCCTTAGATACGGGGCCCAAAATTGCTCAGCTGTTCTAACTTTGCAGTGTTAGTCACATTTCAATAATTCAGATGTTCGGACAATACTAATTTCTTAGCACAAAATGAGTTTGAATTTTAAGGAGCAATTGTGTTCTGGAATGTACGTCTAAAGTAATTACATATAAGCCTTTTAAATGCTATCGCTTTCTTTGCTGGTTCTTAACTTATTTTCATTGCAAAATTCGCATTTATTTTCTTTCCCACAACCTCCAGTGAAATTTATCTGGACACGGTCAATTTCAGGGAACTGGCAAATACCTGAAACTCAAAGGGAGGAATTTTCCCATACTGCCCGCCACGGGAATTGTAGTGGGCGGAGAGTAGACCACGCAAAGGTCCATTGACCTTGGGTGGGATTTTCCGGTTTTGGGGCGAGCGTTGCTGGAAAATCATAGAAATCATAGAAACCCTACAGTACAGAAAGAGGCCATTTGGTCCATCGAGTCTGAACCGACCACAATCCCACCCAGGCCCTACCCCCATATCCCTACATATTTACCCACTAATCCCTCTAACCTGCGCATCTCAGGACACTAAGGGCAATTTTTAGCATGGCCAATCAACCTAACCCACACATCTTTGGACTGTGGGAGGAAACCAGAGCATCCGGTAGAAACCCACGCAGACACGAGGAGAATGTGCAAACTCCACACAGACAGTGACCCGAGCCGGGAATCGAACCCAGGTCCCTGGAGCTGTGAAGCAGCGGTGCTAACCACTGTGCTACCGTGCCGCCCCACTCAATGTGTTCCATTGCCTAATATTACCACATTCATCAATAAATCTCTACTCAGCCATCTGCCAGTAAGCTTTCATCTGCTTTTAGAGTATTAGCTGACATGCTTCTTTACCTAAATTACTTCAATAATTATCAACGCAAGACATTTAGTGAACTCTGAGATCAGATCTCACCTTTCCATTGTATTCAAATTCATTTAGTGTCATTAGGTTTTCATGATGTGGAGATGCCGGAATTGGACTGGGATGGGCACAGTAAGAAGTCTCACAACACCAGGTTAAAAGTTTATTTGGTAGCACGAACTTTTGGAGCGCTGCTCTTTCATCAGATGAGTGACTTTCTAACTGTTGAGGAACTGTCAAGGAACTGTCCAGCTTTCAAGGAACTAGTTGTCCAACTGCCAAAGCTGTGAAAGTTACCCAAGCAGTGTCAGACCTGTCAAAGTTGTCAAAGCTTTCCAACCAGTTTAATGCTGTCACTCACCTGATGAAGGAGCAGCGCTCTGAAAGCTCGTGATTCCAAATAAATCTGTTGGACTTTAATCTGATGTTGCGAGACTTCTTATTGGGAATTTGCCTTGCCACAACTTCTGGAGAAATTCGCTGTGGTTTCTAGATTGCTGTCTTTGTCTCTCAGGATGAACAAAATAATTTATGTTTATCGGCGATTCAGGAAATGAGAATGGAATATCCTCTGTAATTTAAAATGAAAGCAGAAAACGCAGAAAGTGGGTCTGGCAGCACTTGCAATGAGAGAAATGTAGGCCTAGATATGCACTGTGACGGAGAGAGGGAAAATATCTACCTCATGGCAAAAATTCCAGAAATGGTCAAAGGTTCTGAGTCCCACCCCCCCAACCTAGCTTTTCCTATCCTTGTCGGGAGCAGGGGGAAGGGGGGGGGGGGGGAGTGGAGTCAAGCCAGAGTTCACGCAAATGTGATTCACGGAGGCAACTAGCCATTTAAATTAGCAGCTACCTGACTGAAGGGAAATTTGGAAGAACAGGAGTGTAGAATCAGCAGATAAGAGGAGGTTTGAACTTGGGTTGTTGCATTTGGATAACCTGGGACACCTTTGAGAGAAGTAAGGCATCTTTTGGGATTTTTGAAAGTGAACATGGTTATGTACTTCCTACGTGCAAAATCTCTGGAGTTGCCAAGCTGTCAAGAGCTGTCCAGCTGTCGAGGAACTGCTAAAGTGCACTCCAGCTGACAAGGAACTTTCTGGATGTTGAGGAACTGTCAAGGAACTGTCCAGCTGTCAAGGAGCTATGAATGAGTTGTCCAGCTGCCAAAGCTGTAAAAGCTATCCAAGGAGTGTCAGACCTGTCGAAGTTGTCAAAGCTTTTCGACCGGTTCAAAACTGTCAATGAACTGTCCAAGGATACGAGGTGAGTTGGCATGGAATGGTTAAGGGCAAAGGGTGGTGGGTAATGGGCATGAGTTGTCACCAAGTTGGAATGGGAGTGGGGGCAAATGGGGTGGATAGAGAGACACTGATGTGGCACAGGAAGCATGGGGCCATGAGGGGTGGGAAAATGGCCATGGGTTGGCATGGATTAGGCATAGTGAGTGTGAGGGGAGGGAGAAGGCTGGAGGAATGATTTTTGTTTTATTATTATTTTTGTTTATTTGAACATGGTGCCTGGCCACAGAGACAGACCATGTGCCCAGCTCATCTCCTCACCTCGCATCCTCCTAGCATCCACCACATTCATTGTTGGATTCCCTGCTCCAACTCCTGTTTCAGAAACCACAACCCTTCCCTCCGCATCCCCCCACCCCCACTCCCCACGACTGAAAATCCAACTGCGGGCGAAGACTTCTAAAAGTTGGTCAGTGGTGTTTCTTGAGGCAGCAGTGTTTAAAGTTTATTTTGTTTATTAGTGTCACAAGTTGGCTTACATTAACACTGCAATGAAGTTACTGTGAAAATCTCCGAGTCGCCACACTCCGGCGCCTGTTTGGGTACACTGAGGGAGAATTTAGCATGGCCAATGCACCTAATCAGCTCATCTTTCAGACTGTGGGAGGAAACCGGAACACCCAGAGGAAATCCATGCAGACACGGGGAGAATGTGCAGACTCTGCACAGACAGAGGGCGGCACGGTAGCGCAGTGGTTAGCACTGCTGCTTCACAGCTCCAGGGTCCCGGGTTCGATTCCTGGCTCGGGTCACTGTCTGTGTGGAGTTTTCACATTCTCTTCGTGTCTGCGTGGGTTTCCTCCGGGTGCTCCGGTTTCCTCCCACAGTCCAAAGATGTGCGGGTTAGGTTGATTGGCCAGGTTAAAAATTGCCCCTCAGAATCCTAAGATGCGTAGGTTAGAGGGATTAGCGGGTAAATATGTGGGGGTAGGGCCTGGGTGGGATTGTGGTCGGTGCAGACTCGATGGGCCGAATGGCCTCCTTCTGCACTGTAGGGTTTCTATGATAACTTTCTATGATAACAGTGACCCAAGCTGGGAATCAAACATGGATCCCTGGCGCTGAGACAGCAGTGCTAACCACTGTGCCATCGTGCCACCCCAATGTTTTCATTGTGTCCATTTTGCCCATTCGTGTTTGGGTTGCGCACCAGAGCCTTAAACCAGATAGTTGGTCTGCAAGTATTCCTTGTTGCCCAACAACTAGCTTCTAATGACATGACACTTCAAGTCATCACGGTACAGTGGGATGGGCCAGAATGAGAGCAGCGTAATTGCTGCAAGGATACCAAGCATTCAGTTACCAAACATTCTGAGCATGGTCACATGCCAACTGTACATTCAGTGAGTGGGACCCATCACGATAGTGGTATATCTCTGTGTTTAGATGCAGAGTTAGCAAAGCCACATGGTTGCTTTCAATGATACTTTCATCATGGGGAAGCTTGCTGTCCTACTGGAGCTATGTGTACATTCCACTTGCTCCTCTTTGCTGGAGGAAAGGCAATGTACTCCCCAGACATGCATCAAGAGGTCTCAACCACAATTTTGGCTGAAATGCTAAAAACGTCCAACCTCTGTTGTATTCAGGAAAACAAAAGAGAGAATCCTTCAGGCCTGCAATATTTTCAACCAACCTGAAGCTTAAGGGCTGTTCAAAGAAGTGACCTATATCTTTTACCCTTTGAGTAATTCAAGTGCATGCTACATCTTTAGAAATCATTTCTTTTTCTGGTGTGTGTATCTAATATGAGTGAGGAGTGAGTGTTTGTTGCAATTATATCTCAGGTGTTGTGAGAAATAAACATTCATCCTTTTGATTTAAACTTATAAGAAGTTTATTTCATGTCTATAAAGTAACACCACTCAAGGAGTTAATAATGTTGCTTCTCAAGAATACATCTTGTTACAATCAGCCGGGAGGTGAGAAAAGGGGCAAACTATCCCACATTAACCCCCATCTTTAACACTGCTCTGTGCTGTCTTTCTGATCCCATTTATTTCCAGTGTACTTTCTCAATGGAAATATCCTTCTGTCCACCCTTTCCCTGTAGCTTTGGCAGACCCTGTTAAATCGCTGGATAACTGCACTAATGTCAGTAACCTACACATTTTGAGTCACCTTGGGACACTAAAGGGCAATTTAGCACAGTCAATCCACCTAACTTGACATCTTTGGACTGTGGGAGGAAACCCACACAGACACAGGGAGAACGTGCAAACTTCACACAGACAGTGACCCGAGGCCGGAATTGAACCCGGATCCCAGGCGCTGTGAGGCAGCAGTGCTAATTAAAGCCAAACTCAGTACCTCTGGCCCAGATTCTGCTGAATGGGCTTGAATTATGTGTACTAAGGGCTCTTGCCCATGGTCATCCTAAGGGGTGGCACAGTGGTTCGCACTGCTGCCTCACAGCATCAGGCACCCGGGTTTGATTCCCGGCTTGGGTCACTGACTGTGGAGTTTGCACATTCTCTGCGAGGGTTGTGTGTCTAAAAGTGTGCAGGTTAGGCTGATTGGCCATGCTAAATTGCCCCTTAGTGTCAGCAGGACTGGTAGGGTGGGGTTACGGAGATAGGGCCTGGGAGGGATTGTTCTTGGTGCAGGCTTAATGGGCTGAATGGCCTCCATTTGCACTGTCAGGATTCTATGAATCTAAGAATTGATTTATCCTCTGATTTCTTTTTTATCCCTTTTCTTTTACCAATAGTTGGGCTGCAGTCAGAAGATCATTCCATCAGGGATTTTACCTGGAATCCTATGTTCACTTCTTGTAAGGTGCCGAGCATCACTGCAACAATGCAGTGCAAAGATAACTTGCAGTGATATTTTGAATTACAAAAAAATTCATGTGGTATTTTTTTTAAATGTTTCCACCTGTGGAAACTATAAACTAGACATTCTAAATACCAGAGATTCACTAATAAGTGGGCGGCACGGTAGCACAGTGGTTAGCACTGCTGCTTTACAGCTCCAGGGACCTGGGTTCGATTCCCGGCTTGGGTCACTGTCTGTGTGGAGTTTGCACATTCTCTTCGTGTCTGCGTGGGTTTCCTCTGGGTGCTCCGGTTTCCTCCCATAGTCCAAAGATGTGCGGGTTAGGTTGATTGGCCATTCTAAAATTTGCCTTAGTGTCCTGAGATGTGTAGATTAGTGGGTAAATATGTAGGGATATGGGGGTAGGGCCTGGGTAGGATTGTGGTCGGTGCAGACTCGATGGGCCAGATGGCCTCTTTTTGCACTGTAGGGTTTCTATGATTCTATGAGGTCAAAAAGGAATCAATAGTTGCATGACACAGATACAAGGCGATTGGCAGAACCAGAGGTGGCATGAGAAATGTTCCTTTACACACCGCAGGCAAAATCTTACCAAAAAGTGGCAGAATGTTTTTAGCAGCTGGAATCTTATGGCTGTTCACGCCGGCGGGATTTTCCCATCCCGTTGCAGTGAACGGAGATTTGGCTGAGTGCCAAATTCTCCCACCTTGCTGCAGCTGGAACGGGGCATGGACGGCCGGTAAGATCGCTCCCAGCGTGCTTCTCTCAAGAGAAACCAGTCAGTTTTCTCTCCAGATCTTTAGTCAAGATGCGGGCTTTCACTCCTTCATATGGGGGAAGGGGGAGGGGGCGGGGGGGTAGGGGGTGCCGGGATGGGGTTGGCGGGGGGGGGGGTTCAACACACCGACAAAACCCGGGTGCTCAGCGGTCAGGGTATCATCATCAAAGGGCACCACAATAAGAACCACAGTAAATCTTCCCCCTTCCCCTCCCCCAGTCTACCACAGAGGTCTCAGGGACCCCCTCCTCCCCACCGCCAATCGGAGTCTGCACTTCTCTACCACCACCACCTCACCCTACACAACCCCGATCAATGGCCACTTCTCCCGCTGCCACCACCCCCAACCCCCCATTCATCTGCACCTTCACAGCTACTACCCTCTCCTGACCCCCACACACAGTTTGAGCTGGCACCCACCTCCACTCTCTCCCCCCCAACCCCTCAACGGCCATTGGCAGCATTCCCAGTCCCTCGATCCATTCCGGGCCACCATTACATCTATAAATGAATTCCACTCCCCCCCCCCCCCCCCCACCCCCACCCCCCCACTCCCCGCCAGGTGGCTCCCACCGGGGCCCACCCCTTGGCACAGGTTGTCATTGCCAGGTTGGCACTGCCAGGTTGGCACTGCCAGGTTGACATGGTGCTGTAACATTTTAACTTATACTGTTACAACATCTTAAAACAACTGCTGAGCCCGGGGCAACTTGGGATGGGATTTGCGGGCACTGTGCAATGTATTGGAAGTAACTGGCATGTTAAAGCAATCAGCAGATTGAACTTTATCGCTAATTCCTTGTCTGGGTTCAAACCATCTGATAGCAAAGAAATATATCTTAATCTCTGGTGCCAGCTGGGCTCAAAATGCAAGCCTTTTAAATTACTTTCGCCTGTTATTAATTAGTGTTATTCCGCTATAATTTTCTTGTTATGGTTCTGGGCAATCTAATCACCTCTTCTAATGGGATCCAGGTGCATCACTCTGATTTAAAAGGGATCTTAAATCACCATAATGCCCAACCTTCCTCAACTATCTGATGGTGGCTGTTAAATATGCAATTAGGGAAATGATTACCTTGAGTAAAAGATAAACTGCAGACTGAATAATCTTGGGCTATCTGATGATGTGCTGTAACTGACAGTGGCATGCACTCCAGTCGAATTAATCGCGCACGCACTGCCAATGCATTTGTTTTTTTAATTATTACGAAATTAAAAGATTGGTGGACAGCAGATCATTTCATTCACTTTTATTAAGCTTCTGATTTCTTTTTTTTTTAAGCCAGAGGTCATTTTCAATTCACCGACACAGAACATCTCCCTTAAGCTGACCAACTTCAAGTAAAGCTGAATTAACTCATTCAGGTTGTCTGCGATCTGTGCACTGAGTTCCTCCACGAGCATTTATGCCTGTTTAACTGGTGTACCGTTTTCCAAGATGTCGTTGTTAATCACTTGTAGAATGAGCAAAACGTATGTCAGAGCTACAAAGCACTGATGTCGTTCTGCTGGAAATGCTGAAAATTCAGTGTGGAAGAAGATAGGAACAAGATGAGGACATTCCGCCTACATGATTCCTCTTGGTGATTGGCAATAATCATTGTTTGCAGTTTTAGAGCACTGGCTGTAGAATGTTCAGAGTTGGACCAGTTTAGAACTAATTACATTAGAATCCCTACAGTGCAGAAGGAGGTCATTCAGCCCATCCAGCCTGCAGCGACAACAATCCCACCTCAGCCGATCCCTGTAAACTTCTGTATTTACACTGCTAATCCCCCTGATACTGATGGGCAATTTAGCACGGCCAATCAGCCAGTGTGCAGAGCACCCAGAGGAAACCCACGCAGGCACAGGGGAAAATGTGCAAACTCCACACAGACAGTCACCACAGGTTGGAATTGAACCAGGGTCCCTGGCGTTGTGAGGCAGTGTTAACCACTGTGTCACCGTGCATATCATGTAGCCTTAAATTATGGGATGGCAGAGATAGAAGCCTTGAAGCAAATTTATGCACATCCTGAAACGTGGTGCTCGACAGAAGGTATTCCGCCACAGTCCACAAGAGACCACAGGCATCTGTTAGAGGAGCACAAATGGCTATATGGCATGGTGGGCACCACTTAGCACTAAGCCTTCACTGGGTTTGAACCCATGCCGTTGGTATCATGCTCCACTCTCCAGCCATCTAGCCAACTGAACCAACTGTGTGCTGGACATTGGCAGATCACAAAATGATGTAGGGTCGGAGAGGACGTGAGCCAAGGGGAGACAACCTCAAATGAAATGGCAAACGCCGTGACATATAGAACGTAGAGTGTGTGTTTCTATTAATCCTGCCCCAGGTCACTGAACAAAATGACCTTTTTCTATTCCGCTGTGGTGTGGTTGCACAAGCAAGCCAGTGTGCGAGCAACCCTGACACTGCAGGTGGGACGCCGCAGAATATGATTCTTTCCCACAATATCCAAAGAAACGCATTATTATCAGATTAGAAACTCTCTCCTTCAGAGCAAAATGTTGGTTTGTGCATAATGTATGCCCATTTGCACACAATTCATCTCACTCATGTCAACATTTCACAAGCCTCGAGCTGACTGTGTTCCACAGCTTTGATATCTTAATATGCTGCAGGTGATCGAGATCAGAAAGCAGTGTTTGAGTAGAGCTCGTGCGCTGTTCCAATACTGAGAGGATTAACATCATCATTTGGAGGGGTGATATGTACCAGCAGACAATGACATGAAAAGTTAAGGAGACAAATTGGATGACACAATAATGAAGCCCCAGAATCTCTAGAAGGTTAGGGAATGGACGGAATCTCTGGCTGCCAATTTGTTGTGTCTCTACTCAGCCTTAAGTCCCAGGGTTATGAACAATTTCAGACGATGATGGAACATGCATTGCTTGCAACGCCTTTTTGAAGGAGCAGGTGTCAGGGGGTGGGTACAGGACTTTATTCTAGAACTTATGAGTCAAACGTTGCTGCCATCCCCAACTGCTGTCGCCACCTCAGGCAGAGGTGGGACCCACAACTGCTCTAATTAAAAGGGAGTCTGCATTTGAGGCAGTGGCAGGCCCCATTTTCACTCGGATATGGGTCTGACAGGCTCATATACCTGCATCATGGGGAGGCGATGGCCGAGTGGTGTTATCGCTGGACTATTAATCCAGAAACTCAGCTAATGTTCTGGAACCCAGGTTCGAATCCTGCCATGGCAGATGGTAGAATTTGAATTCAAGACAAATATCTGGAATTAAGAATCTACTGCTGACCATGAAACCATTGTTGATTGTCAGATAAACTCATCTGGTTCACTAATGTCCTTGAGGGAAGGAAACAAGATGTTGAGGGTTTACAAGATGTTGAGGGTTTACAAGATGTTGAGGGGTCTGGATAGGGTGGACTCTCAGAGGCTATTTCCAAGGGCTGAAATGGTTGCTACGAGAGGACACAGGTTTAAGGTGCTGGGGGGTAGGTACAGGGGGGATGTCAGGGGTAAGTTTTTCACTCAGAGGGTGGTGGGTGAGTGGAATCGGCTGACGTCGGTGGTGGTGGAGGCAAACTCGTTGGGGTCTTTTAAGAGACTTCTGGATGAGTACATGGGATTTAATGGGATTGAGGGCTATAGATAGGCCTAGAGGTGGGGATGTGATCGGCGCAACTTGTGGGCCGAAGGGCCTGTTTGTGCTGTGGCTTTCTATGTTCTATGTTCTATGAAACCTGCCGTCCTTTCCTGGTCCGGCCGACATGTGACTCCAGAGCCATAGCAATGTGGTTGACCCTCAATTGCCCTCTGAACAAAGGCAACTAGGGATGGGCAATAAATGCTGGCCAGCCAGCAACGCCCATGTCCCACAAATGAATAAAAATTAACATGCAATCTTGCTTGGTGCTGCGGAGGTTGAGGGGGAGGGAGGGGGGGGGTGGTGGGGGTTGTGGGGGAGGTTGCAGTGGAGTGTGGGCAATGGAAGTGCAACCAATTAGAATTCTGACAGGGCTGCATAGTGGCACAGTGGTTAGCATTGTTGCTTCACAGCGCCAGGGACCAGGGTTCAATTCCGGCCGCGGGTCACTGTCTGTGTGGAGTTTGCACGTTCTCCCCTTGTCTGCATGGGTTTCCTCCGGGTGATCCGGTTTCCTCATACACACCAAAGATGTGCAAGTTAGGTTGATTGGCCATGCTAAATTGCTTCTTTGGTTTAGGGGGAGATTAGCAGGGTAAATGTGGGGATAGGGCCTGGGTGGGATTGCTGTTGTGCAGACTCAATGGGCCGAATGGCCTACTTCTGTACTGTATGGATCTATGAATCCATGCTAATGGCATCCTGCTCCTCCTGTCTTTTCCTGCACATCTTTGGGCTGTGGGGGGAAACCGGAGCACCCCAGAGGAAACCCACACAGACACGGGGAGAATGTGCAAACTCTACAGTCACCCCAAGGTCAAAATTGAACCCAGGTCCCTGTTGTTGTGAGGCAGCAGTGACACCATGCATATGATGTCGCTTTAAATTATGGAATGGCAGAGATAGAAGCCTCGAAGCAAACTTATGTCCATCCTGAAAGATGGTGCTTGACATATTGGCATAGTCCACAAGGGACCACAGACATCCCTGTCTGTTGGAAGGACGCAAATGGCTGTATAGCAAGATCGGCACCACTTGGGCTTTCACAAGGTTTGAACCCATGCCATTGATATCATGCTCCACTCTCTAGCCATCTAGCCGACTAAACCAACTGACCCCATCCCCCCGCCCCCCCCATTGCTGGACATTGGCAGATCACAAAATGATGTTGGGAAGGGAAGGATGCAGTGGGAGGTGGGGTGATTGTGGAGGGTGGCACAAACACAAGCAACCATTCTCTTTGTTCAATGTCATTTGGCCACTTTCAAATAATATGTGGGAAGACACTTTGCGAAGCCCCCCAGCCCCTAGACTGGTATCAACGCTGCGACCCCTCCCGCCATCTCCCTGGCCCACAAACCTTGTAGCCTGCGGCTTTAACCGTTTGGTGCCAACCTTCCCCTGAAATGAGCGAAAGCGTAGAGCCTCCCTGCCCACAGGGGAAGTGGCTTTTCACAGAAAGAGGGTGGGAGCTGACAAACATATTATAGATCGAATCCCCACGCGTCTTCTTTGAAGCAACCACAACAGGGTCTTGACCACCGGGTTAGAGAATCAGCCCGGTCTGCACCTTTTGCAAAGGGACATCAATATTTGATGGGTTATTTTATGCTCAAGCAGCATTGCCAGGTTATGATTTGCAATACTGTGGGGAGCTGACTTGATGATGCACGGCAAACAATGGATGCGATTAGAAGACTACAACGCCGAAACTGATTGATCCAATTTCATTTGAAGATTCCCCCTTTGCTCGGTCCAACCTGATATAAATTTAGATGCACCCAGGGCTACGCATCGCACATGCTCTGATCTGTAAATTCTCTTTGTCTTTTTCTTAATAGGCCGGCCAGCCAGTCTGATCTGCAGGGCTTTCTTTGGGTACAGCTCGGTAAACCCAATAATTTACTGGATGAAGGGTGAAAAATATATGGAGGAGTTGGAAGACAGCCAGGTTAAAGAGAGTGATATCAGGTACAGCTCATGCATTATTATTTGCAGTACCGCAATCTACAGCATTTTAAATAATTTATCTAAACTTCCAGCCATTTCACTTGACAAGGAAATGTGATTTCTCTTAGTAGTAATTTTATCGACCAGGTCAACAGGGGTGAACTGTCTCCACTCTTGATCTGAACTAGCTATAATAGAGTTCGAATTTAAAAAGGTGGCGATATTGCAAAATTTAATATATATTTTATATATGTTTAAACGTGTATGGCTTGATAGAAGAACTAAGCCAGCAGATTCCTTAGGTTGACAAGTAAAGAGGTTTTTATTTGCTAAAATTCACTCAGATAAAGATGCAGAAAATATTAACAAAAGGTTTAAAATGTGCAAGTATATCCAACTACCGACTAATGAAAAAATACACCATGCACACCCTTCCTCGTTACTCCCGCAGCAAAACAAAAATAAAGCTCTATAGATTATCAAATATTAAACACCTGACCCAGTAAAAGGAAAGTCAGGAAGAACACGTATTCACAGAGTTTCAGAGGCTTGTTTACAGCTGTCGGGTCCCAGTCCACAGTAACTGTTGGAAACCGGGGCTTCTCACTGCCGAAAGTGGTGTCAATTCGGAATTCTCCTTTATCAACTCTTGGTTTGCAGCAATGAGGTCTTCTGGTGGGTTTTTTCAAATCAAAACAGCTTAGTTTTAGTGAGAAGGGTTTCAGAAGAAAGAGAGAAGAAGTAAGGTTGTTGCCACTGTGGTCGCCTCTCACTGAGCACATTTGAAAAACCAGTATCTTTTCACCCAAAAGCTGGATCACATGACGTCTCCCTGAGAGGTCCATAGACGTGATGTCTCCAGACAAGTAGGGGCGATTCTCCCAGCCCGCTGCATTGCTCTAGCAGCAGAACGGTCTGCAAGACAACAGCGGAGGCCATTTAGCGGGCTCCCCACTGGGCGCCATGGCCTCCACACGTCTCCGGCTCCAAAATATTTGGAGTAATCAGCTCTGTGTTGGAAATCAGTGTGGAGCTGATTTAAATATTTCAGTTTCATTAGCCAGCCCAGGGCTGAAGTCTCCGGGCTCCGGGCCCACGAGCGTCTCTCCCACCCACCCCATCCCCCCTCCCACCCCCACCCACCCCTCCTCCCCCCCACCACCCCCTCCCCCCCCACCCCCCTCCTCCCCCCACCCCCCCCGCCACCCCCCCCTCCCCCACCACCCCCTCCTCCCCCCACCCTCCTCCTCCCCCCACCCCCCCCCTCCCCCACCACCACCAGGCACCTCTCATACTGCACTGAAATTTGAGCTGAGACTTTTATGCTCCAGTCTCAAAAGTGACACTTGAACCTCTTTACCTTTCAGCTCAGAGAGAAGATTGCTGCTCATTCAGCTGCACCTGATACACCGAGTGACATAAAAGGCAGAATTTTACGGCTTCACTCGTCCCAAAACCATAAAATCCCACCCAAGGACACCAGATCGTTCCATGGTCCAGCCCTCGCCTGCTCCGATTCCCGTGGCGGGTGGGGGGTGGTAGAATTCCGGCCAATGTCTTTTTTTCCTGTAAAGGGCCTTAGGATGTTTTATAATGTTAAAGACGCTATGCAGATGAACTGTGTT
The DNA here is from genome assembly GCF_964213995.1 of Mustelus asterias. Taxonomy (NCBI): domain Eukaryota; kingdom Metazoa; phylum Chordata; class Chondrichthyes; order Carcharhiniformes; family Triakidae; genus Mustelus; species Mustelus asterias. The sequence goes on from NC_135804.1 coordinate 137,258,699, forward strand.
GTTGATGATGTTGGGCGCACAGAATGACAGAAGTCACGGATTTGATTGGGTGGCACAGTGGTTAGCACTGCTGCCTCACAGTGCCAAGGACCTGGGTTCGCCACCCGGCTTGGGTCACTGTCTTTGTGGAGTTTGCACATTCTCCCTGTGTCTGCGTGGGTTTCCTCCAGGTGCTCTGGTTTCCTTCCACAGTCCAAAGATGTGCAGGTTAGGTTGGTTGGCCATGCTAAATTGCTCCTTAGTGTCAGGGGGACTAGCTAGGATAAGTATGTAGGGATATAGGGATAGGGCCTGGGTGGGACTGTGATCAGTGCAGACTTGATGGGACGAATAGCCTCATTCTGCACTGTAGGGTTCTATGATTCTATGGTTCAATAAAGGTGATGACAGGGAGGTAAACTCTGGAAATGTTAATGACATTTGCGACTGAAGTCGAGTGATGTGGCATGTGGCAAATATGAAGGGCCATCCGACAGTTAACTACACAAAATTGGTTGTGGAAATCATTGGAGGAGAATTATAGGCACCAGGCTAAATCTCTGGGAAGCTCAGGACTGGATGTGTACCCAATACAGGGATATTACAGATATTAGATCCTGCAGTGTAGATGTTGGAAGCCTGAAATATAACAGCCTTTCCTACATTTTTCTATTTTTATTTCTTATTAAAATATATTTTGTTTTCTTTTTTAATTTATTTATTAGTGTCAGAATTGGGCTTCCATTAACACTGCAATGAAGTTACTGTGAAAATCCCCTAGTTGCCAACTCTGGCGCCTGTTCGGGTACACTGAGGGAGAATTTAGCATGACCAATGTACCTAACCAGCACATCTTTCGGTCTGTGGGAGGAAACCGGAGCACCCGGAGGAAACCCACGCAGACACGGGGAGAACGTGCAGACTCTGCACAGACAGTGAGCCAAGCTGGGAATCAAACCTGGGTCCCTGGCACTGTGAGGCGGCAGTGCTAACCACTGTGTCACCGTGCCACCCCAATCATCATCCTAATCATCAGTTCTGCTGCAGGTTGCACCTGACACGTCATGACCTGTTTGACTCCTTAAACAGATTGACTGATCTGTATACTTCAATAAAGGTCGCTGTAGTTTTCAGTACAAGATCCTGTCTTTGGGGTCCTTCTGGATTTTGGGATGCTGGATAAGGAGCCTGGTACCTTAGGACATTAAGGCAAAGTCACAACAGGTCAATGCAATAGGCTTGAATCATGGATGCGAAACAGTGCAGAAGTTTGGATTGTGCTGTGGACCATAAGCCCAGGAAACTGAGAGAGGAAGGTGGGAGTCTGGAACTCACTGCCTGAGAGGATGGTTGAGTCATCGAAGCAAAGAATCATAGTGCAGAAGCGGTTATTCAGCCCATTGCGTCTGCACCAACTTTCTGACAGAGCATCTCACCCCCAGGCCCTCACCTCTGCCCTATCCCTGTAATCCCATACATTTATGGTGGTCGATGTTTCAGTAGGGGTGCAGTTCGGGAACAGTGACACAATTTAGTAAGCTTTAAGGTACTGATGGATAAAGATAAGTGCAGTCTTCAAGTTAAGGTGCTAAATTGGGGGAAGACTAATTACAACAATATTAGGCAGGAACTGAAGAATGTAGATTGGGGGCAGATGTTTGAGGGCAAATCAACATCTGGCATGTGGGAGGCTTTCAAGTGTAAGTTGATAGGGATTCAGGACCGGCACATTCCTGTAAGGGTGAAGGATAAGTATGGCAAGTTTTGGGAACCTTGGATAACGAGAGATATTGTGAGCCTTGTCAAAGAGAAAAAGGAAGCATTTGTCAAACCTAGGAGGCTGGGAACATACGATGCAAGTGTGGAATACAAGGAAAGTAGAAGGAAACTTAAGCAAGGAGTAAGAAGGGCTAAAAGAGGTCATGAAAAAGCATTGGCTAGCAGGATCAAGGAAAATCCCAAGGCTTTTTATACATATATAAAGAGCAAGAGGGTAGCCAGGGAGAGGGTTGGCCCACTCAAGGACAAGGGAGGGAATCTATGCGTGGAGCCAGAGGAAATGGGCGAGGTATTAAATGAGTACTTTGCATCAGTATTCACCAAAGAGAAGGACTTGGTGGATAATGAGTCTGGGAAAGGATGTGCAGATAGTTTGAGTCATGTTTAGATCAAAAAGGAGGAGCTATTGGGGTTCTTGAGAAACATTAAGGTCGACAAGTCCCCAGGGCTTGATGGAATATAACCCAGAACACTGAGAGTGGCAAGGGAGGAAATTGTTGGGGCTTTGAGAGAAATCTTTGTATCCTCACTGGCTACAGGGGAGGTCCCAGAGGATTGGAGAATAGCCAATGTTGTTCCTTTATTTAAGAAAGGTAGCAAGAATGATCCAGGTAATTACAGGCCGGTGAGCCTTACATCAGTGGTAGGAAAATTATTGGAGAGGATTCTTCGAGACAGGATTTATTCCCACTTGGAAATAAGTGGACGTATTAGTGAAAGGCAACATGGTTCTGTGAAGGGGAGGTCGTGTCTCACGAACTTGATCGAGTTTTTCGAGGAAGTGACGAAGATGATTGATGAGGGTAGGGCAGTGGATGTTGTCTACATGGACTTCAATAAAGCCTTTGACAAGGTCCCTCATGGCAGACTGGTGCAGAAGGTGAAGTCGCGTGGGGATCAGAGGTGAGCTGGCAAGGTGGATACAAAACTGGCTCGGTCAAAGAAGACAGAGGGTAGCAGTGGAAGGGTGTGTTTCTGAATGGAGGGCTGTGACAAGTGGTGTTCCTCAGGGATCAGTGCTGGGACCTTTGCTGTTTGTAATATACATATAAATGATTTGGAGGAAAATGTAACTGGATTGATTAGTAACTTTGTGGACGACACAAAGGTTGGTGGATTTGCGGATAGCAATGAGGACCATCAGAGGATACAGCAGGATATAGATATATATGGAGACTTGGGCGGAGAGATGGCAGATGGAGTTTAATCCGGACAAATGTGATGTAATGCATTTTGGAGGGTCTAATACAGATAGTAAATATAAATATATATAAATTTAATATACAGTAAATGGCAGAACCCTTAGGAGTATTGATAGGCAAAGGGATCTGAGTGTACAGGTACACAGGTCTCTGAAAGTGGCAATGCAGGTGGAGAAGGTAGTCAAGAAGGCATACGGCATGCTTGCCTTCATCGGCCGGGGCATTGAGTTTAAAAATTGGCAAGTCATGTTGCAGCTTTATAGAACCTTAGTTAGGCCGCACTTGGAATATAGTGTTCAATTCTGGTCGCCACACTACCAGAAGGATGTGGAGGCTTTGGACAGGGTACAGAAAAGATTTACCAGGATGTTGCCTGGTATGGAGGGCATTGGCTATGAGGAGAGATTGGAGAAACTTGGTTTGTTCTCACTGAAGCGACAGAGGTTGAGGGGCATGATGGAAGTCTGCAAGGTTATGAGAGGCATGGACAGAGTGGATAGTCAGAAGCTTTTTCCCAGGTTGGAAGAGTCAATTACTAGGGGGCATAGGTTTAAGGTGCGAGGGGCAAGGTTTAAAGGAGATAGAAACATAGAAAACTACAGCACAAAAACAGGCCCTTCGGCCCCACAAGTTGTGCCGAACATATCCCTACCTTTTAGGCCTCCATTCTATTAAGTCCCATGTACTCATCCAGGAGTCTCTTAAAAGACCCTATTGAGTTCACCTCCACCACCACTGACGGCAGCCGATTCCACTCGCCCACCACCCTCTGTGTGAAAAACTTACCCCTAACATTTCCCCTGTACCTACCCCCCAGCACCCTAAACCTGTGTCCTCTCGTAGCAGCCATTTCCACCCTTGGAAAAAGCCTCTGAGAGTCCACCCCATCTATGCCTCTCAACATCTTATGTACCTCTATTAGGTCTCCTCTCATCCTACGTCTCTCCAAGGAGAAAAGACCGAGCTCCCGCAACCTATCCTCATAAGGCATGCCACTCAATCCAGGCAATATTATTGTAAATCTCCTCTGCACCCTTTCAATCTTTTCCACATCCTTCCTGTAATGAGGCGAGCAGAACTGAGCCCAATACTCCAAGTGGGGTCTGACAAGGGTCTTATATAGCTGCATCATTATCCCCGGACTCCTAAACTCAATCCCTTGATTCATAAAGGCCAGCACACCATACGCCTTCTTAACCACCTCCTCCACCTGTGGGGCCGATTTCAGAGTCCTATGGATCCGGACCCCAAGGTCCTTCTGATCCTCTACTGTACTAAGAGTCTTTCCCTTTATATTGTACTCCTTCATCCCATTTGACCTGCCAAAATGAACAACTACGCATTTATCTGGGTTGAAGTCCATCTGCCACTTCTCCGCCCAGTCTTGCATCCTATCTATGTCCCTCTGTAACTTCTGACATCCCTCCAGACTATCCACAACCCCACCAACCTTCGTGTCGTCGGCAAACTTACCAACCCATCCCTCCACTTCCTCACCCAGGTCATTTATGAAAATGACAAACAGCAAGGGTCCCAGAACCGATCCCTGGGGCACACCACTGGTGACCGACCTCCAATTAGAAAAAGACCCATCTATACACACTCTCTGCCTCCTTTGGGCAAGCCAGTTCTGGATCCACCGGGCAGCAGCCCCTTGGATCCCATGCCCTCTCACTTTTTCTAGAAACCTTGGATGGGGGACCTTATCGAACGCCTTGCTAAAATCCATATAAACCACATCTACCACTTTCCCTTCGTCAATGTGTTTAGTCACATTTTCGAAGAACTCCACCAGGCTCATAAGGCACGATCTGCCTTTGGCAAAGCCATGGTGAGTATTCTTGAGCATACTAAACCTCTCTAAATGCTCATAAATCTTATCCCTCAGGATCTTCTCCATCAGCTTACCAACCACTGAGGTCAGACTCACCGGTCGGTAATTTCCTGGGCTATCCCTATTCCCCTTCTTGAAAATAGGAACCACATCCGCAATCCTCCAATCCTCCGGCACCTCTCCCATCTCCTTCGACGACGCAAAGATCATCACCAGAGGGTCTGCAATTTCTTCCCTCGTCTCCCACAGTTACCTGGGGTGCATCCCATCCGGACCTGGTGACTTATCTATCTTGATGCCATTCAAAGATTCCAGCACAGCCTCTTTGTTAAAGTCCACATACTCAATCTTTTCAGTCCACCGCAAGCCCACAGTACATCCACCCATGTCCTTCTCCTCTGTGAAAACCGAGGCAAAATACTCATTAAGCACCTCTGCCATTTCTACTGGTTTGGTACTGATTTTCCCACCTTCACCTTTTATAGGCCCTATTCCTTCACATCTCATCCTTTTACTTTTCACATATTTATAGAACGCCTTAGGGTTTTCCTTAATTCTACTTGCCAAGGCCTTCTCGTGACTACTTCTGGCTCTCCTAATTTCCTTCTTTAGTCCCTTCCTACAAGGCGTATACTCATCTTGATCCCTATCTTTGCCAAGCTCTCTGAACCTTTTGTACGCTTTCCTTTTCTTCTCGACTAGGTCCCGCAAAGCTTTCATTCAGCACGGTTCCTTTAACCTACCAACTCCTCCCTGTCTGCTCGGAACATTGTCCTATAGAACCCTAGAAAGACATTCCTTGAAAAACTGCCACCTCTCTTCAGTACATTTCCCCGAGAATACCTCCTTCCAATTTACTCCTCTAATTTGCTGCCTTATGTCTTCATATTTCCCCTTACTCCATATAAACGCTTTCCTAGCTTGCCTGATCCTCTCTTTTTCCAATGCAAGCATAAAGGAGATAGAGTTATGATCGCTATTCCCAAGATGCTCTCCCACTGAGAGATCTGACACCTGTCCGGGCTCATTGGTCAGTATCAGATCGAGTACAGCCTCCCCTCTTGTAGGCTTGTCCACATGCTGTGTCAGGAAACCCTCCTGAACACACCTAATGAACTCCTCCCCATCCAATCCCCTTACCATAGGGATATTCCAATCTATGTTTGGGAAATTAAAGTCTCCCATCACAACAACTATGCTATTATTGCAACTCTCCAGGATCTGTTTCCCTATCTGCTCCTCCACCTCCCTGTCACTATTGGGCGGCCTATAGAAAACTCCCAGCAAAGTGATCAACCCCTTCCCACTCCGAACTTCCACCCACAGAGACTCTGTAGACAATCCCTCCACAGCATACACCTGAGATGTACGAGGCAGATTTTTTACACAGAGAGTAGTGAGTGCCTGGAACTCATTGCCGGGGGAGGTAGTGGAAGCGGACACGGTAGTGACTTTTAAGGGGCGTCTTGACAAGTACATGAATAGGATGGGAATAGAGGGATATGGTCCCTGGAAGGGTAGGGGGTTTTAGTTAAGTTGGGCAGCATGATCGGTGCAGGCTTGGCGGGCCAAAGGGCCTGTTTCTGTACTGTAATTTTCTTTGTTCTTTGTTCTTTATCATTGCTAATCCATCTAACCTACCTGTCTTTGGCACGAAGGGCCAATTTAGCACAGCCAATCCCCCTAACCTGCACATCTTTGCACTGTGGGAGGAAACCAGAGCACCGGAGGAAACCCTCGCAGAGACAGGGAGAACATGCACACTCTACGCAGATGGTCACCCAAGGCAGGAATTGAATCCGGGTCCCTGGCGTTGTAAGGCAGCACTGCTAACCACTGTGCCATCATGCTGCCCATTGGCCTTCTCCACTGAGAATCAGAAACTCTCAGAACATTTAAGAAGTATTTTGATATTCACTCACACTACCATAATCTCCAGGGCTATGAGAATGAAATCATTGCAGTCAGATCTTTGTCGACCGGTGGGGATACGATGGGCCGAATGGCCGCTTCCTGTGCTGTAAATGTCTATGGATCTATGAATGCGTCACAATCATATGTAACATCTATCATTGATAACCTTGACAAAGATTGTCTTGGTATTACGAGCAAGGTGAACACTGAAAAGGAGGAATGTGCAAGGATGTGGTGAGAGGATGGGGGGATAACAGAACATGAATTGCTACTTAGGAGAGAGCCAGCATGGGCCTAATGGCCTTTCTGTGCTGTTTCAATTCTATGATTTTATTCTCTTCTATGGACAATGATGACGGCACGGTAGCACAGTGGTCAGCACTGCTGCTTCACAGCTCCAGGGACCTGGGTTCGATTCCCGGCTCGGGTCACTGTCTGTGTGGAGTTTGCACATTCTCCTCGTGTCTGCGTGGGTTTCCTCCGGGTGCTCCGGTTTCCTCCCACAGTCCAAAGATGTGCGGGTTAGGTTGATTGGCCATGCTAAAATCGCCCCTTAGTGTCCTGAGATGTGTAGGTTAGAGGGATTAGCGGGTAAAATATGTGGGGATATGGGGGTACGGCCTGGGTGGGATTGTGGTCGGTGCAGACTTGATGGGCCGAATGGCCTCTTCCTGCACTGTAGGGTTTCTATGATTTCTTCTATGAATGATACAAATGGGCCCAGAATTTGGTGAAAGATATTTGAAGAAGCTCGATCCAGTCTATAGACCCCAAGAAGATACAAATTTAAGCTGATGATAATGTACGAAAGTGTGGGTAAGAAAAGAATCAGGAAAAATAATGCAGGAAACTGGAGCATTTACGCACGACAAGAGTTTGCATAGCTTTTGGCTAAGTGCTTGCACTGAAATAACATAAATCAGCTGAAGTGTTGCATTGTGACTGACCTCTGCTGTATCTCAGAGCGCAGGTTTATTTGTCACAGGGCGCAGGATGAATCAAACACTGCACATTCCAGCACTATATCCTTCAGAGTGACCTGTGCATATATATCAATGCAATATAACTGGCTCAAACAGAAAGACAAAGTTTGCTATTACAAATCCTATTACTGTCATTTCGCTATTGATTTTGCAGTGGCACCTTGGTCGGCATGTAGCTCTAAGCAGAAGCCAGAGGGGAGTGAGATTGAATCCCCAGCCTTGGGATTGATGCCCATAGCGCTAAGCGACGCATTCTGCCCATTCCTGAGAAGGCTATTTTTTTGATGGACTATCTTGTCAATCACAAGGTTCTTTTTGTCCTCTCTCATCATTTTCTTTTGGTTCTGAGCAATCAAATTCTACTTATTAGTGGAGAAATTCACCTCTCTCATAAAATGAGTGCAGCTCACAAACTGTAAACCGGTGCACTTATCTCAAGGTAGTCATTTAAATATAACAAGGTGGATCAGAGGGCACCTCGTTATAACTGTTGAAAATATCTAATTTTCTCTCCTCCGTTGGTTTCTGAAATCATCAGGTGAATCAAATGCTACTCTATCACAGTATGTACACAATCATCTAAGACAAGGTTCGAAAGAGAGGCTTTGTCTGCCGGTTCAGGTTGAAGGACAACAGCGGAGTTCCCTCGGTCTCTCGGTTGACTTGGTGCAGAAGTGTGCTGAACGATGATGTGAGGTGGGATAATATCCAGCTCCCTGGTACTGATGTTCCTCACACTGTATTCAACAGTAAAGGATTTCTCTGACCTTCTGTACTTATTGAAGAGACTTGCGAAAGGGCAGCACGGTGGCACAGTGGTTAGCACTGCTGCCGCACAGTGCCAGGGACCCGGTTTCAATTCTGGCGTGGGGTCACTATCTGTGTGGAGTTTGCACATTCTCTACGTGGGTTTCCTCTGGGTGCTCCGGTTTCCTCCCACAGTCCAAAAATGTGCAGGCTAGGTTGGTTGGCCATGCTAAATTTCCCCTTAGTGTCCCAGAATGCTTGGTTAGAGGGGTAAGCAGGATAAATATGTGGAGTTACAGGGATAGGGTCTGGGTGGGATTGTTGGTCGGTACAGTCTCGATGGGCCGAATGGCCTCCTTCTGCACTGTAGGGATTCTATGATTCTATGAAACAGTGGGTGGGAATTTCCAGCTGTGGGTGCCCCAAGGCCGGCAATTCCCGTCCGAGCTCAATGGATCTCAATGGTCCATCGAATTTTCTGTCTCATTCGCTACGATTCCCATGGCCAGCGGGCTGGGAAATTTGCAGCCACCATGTTTAGCGGCAAGCGTCCTTGAGGTGTTTCATTACTTTTTAAAATTCCACACGGAAAGTGGAAGGTCTATGTTTCATTTGGACCCAAATATCCCAAAATGTCCGCCAGCTAAGATTGCCTGGATATGGCTAAACTGTGGGGAGGCGATGACCTCGTGGTATTATCGCTAGACTGTTAATACAGAAACTCAGCTAATGTTCTGGGGACCTGGGTTCGAATCCCGCCACGACAGATGGTGGAATTTGGATTCAATAAAAAATATCTGGAATTAAGAATCTACTGATGACCATGAAACCATTGTTGATTATCAGAAAAACCCATCTGGTTCACTCATGTCCCTTTAGGGAAGGAAATCTGCCATCCTTACCTGGTCTGGCCTACATGTGACTCCAGAGCCACAGCAATGAGGTTGACTCTTAACTGCCCTCTGAACAAAGGCAACTCGGGATGGGCAATAAATGTTGGCCAGCAACGCCTATGTCCCAGGAATTAAAAAAAAACTGTGGTTCTCTCTATATTTCAGGTGCTTTTGCTCCCTGTGATTCTATTTCTTACTGGATGATTGCAGGCAGAAAACAGAATTTATGGTAAAATTGGTCTAGTATGTCGAGTATGTATCACCTTTGATGTGTGCATCATTACTGAGTGCGAGCTGTTCTAAGCATATAAGATGTCCTTCTGCTGTAGGATTACACTGGCGCCTTGCAACTCGCTCATGCTGAGAAGCCATAAAATTCAGAAATCAGATGTAGATTCAAGGAGCAGATGTTGTTCTATTTGTTTGCCACAGTTGCAAATACGCAAACATTTATTTGACTGCATTGCACCATTTTCAAATCAAAGTAACATTCATTAAAGTTTCATGTATATAAAATAAACATGACCCACTGAATGATGAGAATAAAGGCTACTGATAGCTCATTCAGGAGAGAATCTGATGTCGACTTTTGAGCTTCCGAGTCTTCCTCGCTCGTAAGCTGTCAGTCACGTTTAATTGTGCACTGTGCATGCGGAGCTAATTATTGTACATCACCCATTGATTAACATGTAAATTGGTTTGTATTTCACATTGTGCCCTTTGGAACACAGAGCGACGCGCTCACTTCAGACGGGCTGTCGTCAATCTGTTTACACAGCGTTTGTTCTTTGTGTTATCAGTGGCTTCAGCGCAGAAAACAGTGGGCCATAATAGGACTGATACCAAAGATGGCAAGATGGAGGGAGGGAGGAAGGGGTAGCATGGAGGAAAACCGCAGGCATCCATCAGCTTTACTGTATGATTACCTCCAATGATTTGTAGAGTCTTTCCAATAATAGATTTTTCCTCCCAATCCACCAAGTTTCTCCTCCCCCCCGCCCCACGCCCCTGCCACACCCCCCCCCCCCCCCCCCATCTCTTTCAGTCACAAATATTAATACCACAATTGGCAAGGAAGAAAATAGCCTCTATTCAAGAACTCAAGTGAAAATGGAGCAGTCTTCAGTTGTTCATTCCGCACTATAAGCAGTCTGGATAACATCTCTCACCTTGTCTTGCTTCCTTTCCAATCTTCTGCCCTTCAGTATTGATGGCTGTGCCTTCAGCTCCCAAAGACCTAATCTCTGGAGTTCTCTCCCTGAATCCCTCTGCCCCTTCACCTCCCTCTCCTTGACTAAGCATTGGATCATCTGCCCCAATAGCTACTTCTGCGACTGGGTGTCAAAATGATGTTTGATTATGCTCCCATGGGGCACTTTGGGATACTTGCCAGCAGCACTATATAAATGCAGTCCATTGTTGGTGTACAAGTTTAAAGTTGCAAGTTTATTTTAGCGTCACAAGTAGGCTTACATTGACACTGCAATGAAGTTACTGTGAAAATCCCCGAGTCGCCACACTCCGGCGCCAGTTCAGGTACACTGAGGGAGCATTTAGCATGGCCAATCCACCTAGCCAGCACGTCTATTGGACTGTAGGAGGAAACTGGAGCACCCAGAGGAAACCTGGTTCAAATTTTTGAATTCAAATTCCACCATCTGCTGTGGCGAGATTCGAACCTAATCCTCAGAATATTACCTTATTGAGGAAACCCACACCGACATGGCGAGAACATATAGATTCCGCACAGACAATGACCCAAGCTGGGAATCAATCCTGGGTCTCTGGCATTATGAGGTAGCAATTGTAACCATTGTGCCACCATGCCACCTCAGCATTTTGACTAAACATTCGATCATCCGCCCGAGGGATTATCACAGTAAGTTCATTGCAGGGCGGCACGGTGGCACAGTGGTTAGCACTGCTACCTCACAATGCCAGTGACCCGGGTTCGATTCCCAGCTTGGGTCACTCTCTGTGTGGAGTTTGCACGTTCTCCCCGTGTCTGTGTGGCTTACCTCCGGGTGCTCCAGTTTCCTCCCACAGTCCAAAGATATGTGGGTTAGGCAGATTGGCCATGCTAAATTGCCCATTAGTGTCAGGGGGACTAGCTTAGGTAAATGCATGGGATAATGGGGATAGGTCCTGGGTGGGATTGTTGTCGGTGCAGACTCAATGGCTGAATGGCCTCCTTCCGCACTGTAGGATTCTATGATATAATGTATGCCTACTTGGTGACACTAATAAATAAACTTAAATTAAAACTGAGAACTAATATCTCCTTCTGTGCCTCAGTGTCAAAATGTTGTTCGATTATGCTCCCATAAATGCAGTTTGTTGTTGGTGTACAAACAGCCTCCACAAACATCCACACACGTAGAAACCAACATAGCTCCACTAGCTACTTTTATTTTAGCTATCTTTTTATCCAATTAACCCCATAGTAGATGGAAAGTGAGACTAAAGGGTTACGGAATTACATTGCTATGGCCTGAATTTTACATTTGGGGGCGCGCTCGAAGTCAGGGCAGGGCAGGAGCGGATGTGAAACTCGGAAACAAACGTAGAGGAATTAAAGTGGCAGGCTCATCACATCACCTACCTTGACATCCCATCAAGTTTTAATAAGCCAGACATTTTTTGACGCCGTTGACAACTCCACGTGTGTGACTTGTTTCACCTTGATGGCTCCCTGTTGAGATCTTTCACCGGTGCACTCTCTGTGTGACATGCTAAATTATTCCTTCAATTTGTCAAGTCTCGCAAAATATACTTACTGCATATCCTTCTGTCAAGTGACTGGGGCTCTGGAATTTTAAGGTATAAAGTGACACTTCTGAATGATGTCCTTTTTCTGTCAAACATCTAATTTCTTTATTAATTCTACACATCAAATAGTCTCTGAGAAACATGGCTTCTTCAGTAACACACAAACTTTTACCATAGAGTTGTGATTTGATGTTTAGTGTTGCATGTGGAGTCTATTGGAGTTCACTGTTGTTCCTTGGGTCTATTTGATTGAAAGCAAAATTAACATTTCTAACTCACCTCTTAATAATGACTGGATTCTAAGCTTAACCAGCAGACGATTTGCTCTCCCGTGGCAGATCCTCTTCAGAATGATATCAGAGACTTGGAGGGTCAGATTGTGAGGGGAGGTGTATTCCCTCGAGTACAAAATATTGAGAGTTGATCTGATCAAGGTGTTTGCAATGTTAAAAAGATTCAAGTGGGTAGATGTGGAGAAACACCACATGTGGAGAACCCACTTGAGACAGCAGTGCTAACCACTGTGCCACCGTGCCGCCCCGCCCACAGTAGGGCGACACGGTGGCACAGTGATTAGCATTGCTGCCTCACAATGCCAGGGACCTGGGTTCGATTCCCGGCTTGGGTCACTGTCGGCGTGGAGTCTGCACGTTCTCCCCGTGTCTGCGTGGGTTTCCTCCGGGTGCTCCGGTTTTCTCCCACAGTCCAAAAGACGTGGGGGTTAGGTGCATTAGCCATGCTAAATTCTCCCTCAGTGTACACGAACAGGTGCCGGAGTGTGGCGACTAGGGGATTTTCACAGTAACTTCATTGCAGTGTTAATGAAGGCCTACTTGTGACACTAATAAAAATATTTTTTCCCAAAGGAAGAAATGAGGAATGAAGAGAAGCAATCTTAAAATTGTTTCTAAAAAACTCCCCAGTACATTTTCTATGCCACTTCTTGACTAATCAGAGCAGACTTAGGGAGTTTTGTTGATTGAGATTGATATTCTTTGTTTGAACGAAGGTAACATTGGCATGAAGTTGAGGTACAGATCAGCCACGATTTTACAGAATGGCCCACCAGGCTCAAGGGACGGAATGGCCTCCTCTTGTTCCTGTGAGCATATCAAAATGCTCGGTCCCTACCGGAGGCGTGACTGTAGGATCGCTCAGATGTTTCAAATTGCAACCAATTCACAAACCATTTCAAGCGTGCAGTCACACAGCAATGTCAGTTTTAATTAAGTACTGCACGCTGTGTGTTAAAGGTTATCAGCTACCCCTGGGGATGGAGAGCTCACTGGATATGTATACACAATGGAAGGGTCACAGCCTCATTTCCATTGATAGTGAACTGAGGATTAACTTCAATCACGGTGTGCTGCGCTGAAGCTACTTTAATTCAAGGCCACCATCATTGGGAGTGAATTCAGTGCGCCCACTGCATAGATACATATGCACAATTTACCGAAATAAATGTGAAGTGTTGCAAACATTTATAACATCCATCATCTCAGGATTCTTTTTTTTTTGAGTTTGCAGCTTTTCTTTTGTGTTTAATTCATCGCGGAGTATTGGAGTTGCAACAGACCATTCCCCCAAGAAGGATATTAGCGTATGCCTTGAATATGCGGCCTCCCTGATGCTCCCATCTCCAGTCGGTCACTGGAATCAGTGAAAAGAATAAATTAAGGCTCGGGCCTAACTTTTTCAGAAGGCAGGGGTCTCCTTTCCTGCCATCCAAAGAGTTCATGGCAACCCCGAGTGCCCCGTAGACATTTCACACTTGAATGAGCATCAGTTGGCTCCAGGCGAGGTTTCTGCCCCTGTCCCACACTCAAGAGGAACTTCCTAAGTCTGACTCTGATGGGTTTTTTTGTGAATTTAGTTGGGTGAAGGTATTTACTCCACACCTGTGTTGAACCATTTAATTGCTGATTGGAGAAAAAAAGGACATGTCTGGCAGGCTTTCTTTTGTTTAAAAAAGAAAGTTTTTCGTTTTCACTGAGTTAAAGACCAACCCAGACAAAGATATAGAAGTATTTTAAAAGGTAAACCCATTTTTTGACCTTTGTAAACCCATGTTCTCACACACACACACACGCACACAGGCACACACAGGCATACATGCATGCAGGCACACACACACACATGCACACAGGTACACACACACACATGCACGCAGGCACACACACACACACACACATACACACACACACACATACATGCACACGCACACAGTTTGTAAGTCATTACTTGCTTAGTCAAATCATAGATCCATGCTGAAAGATAAAATAATTGAACATTCACTCTTTGATTCCTTGGGCGGTGACAGAAATTGTTCCACATTTGTCTTTAGATCCCAGCAGTTGATTTGAAGCCCATGACACACTGCAATTGCCAGACACAATTTATTTTTAAAACATAATCTGTATTTTCCAAAAGGTCAATGACTTTTGCACCTGAGGTTCCATTCATTGTAAATTCGCTATCTCTGTGCTGGATTTCCAAACTGACAGAGCTAGGGCCTTGGCTTTAGGGAGAAGAGAGGGGAGCTCTTTAGTGCTCCATTGGCAGCGACTTTTGTCTTGAGCAGCTTAAGTGCTGTGAAATCAAGAGAGACCTCTTTCTCCCCATAATGACTCCAGAAGGGGTTTGTTTATCTGATGTCTAAACTGAAAGCGGAGCACCCGGAGGTAACCCACGCAGACTTTCAGACTCTGCAGAGACAGTGACCTGAGGCTGGAATTGAACCCGGGTTCCTGGCACTGTGAGGCAGCAGTGCTAACCACTATGCCGTCGTGCCATCTGTTCTCAAAATGCTCCCAAGCACAGCTTACAGAAAACCTCCGTACCAAAAATCCCGCCGGTGTAAACAACAGGAAAATCCTGGTCACTGTGTTGCCTTCCATTGCAGCAGTGAGTGACCTTCAAAGCAGTATTTCCTTGTTGTAAAATGCGTTGGAACATCATGAATTTTCTTCGTACATGCCAGATATTGTTGTTGCACTGTTAAAACGATCAACAGTGGCATCTGTTAGACTGAACAATGCATGTCTACTTCCAGACAACAACATGTTAGTTGTTGTTGAGTAATTCAGAGTAGCTTGGGATTGCTCTCTTTGCAAATTCTCATCTGCGAGTGAAAGATCCGAGTAAATACCCCCTGCTCGCCGAAGTATGAAAGAACATGTAGGCCTTAAATGGACAGGGCAGTCACAGTGCGTTTTAGTTACAGATTTGGGAGCGAATAATTAATCTGCTGTTCAAGATGTGGTCAAACTTCCCGCGTTGGAGTGACATGTAATCAGCTGCAGCACCAGTGAGACAATGGCCATTGAGTCACAAAAGTGGAAAAGTTAACACTCGCATTCTACAATGTTAAGCATCATTGAATTTGAAAGAAACAATAGATAAAAGACTTGTGCTGATAAAACAGTTTCCATGACTTTACGATTCAGCTTCACAATGTCTTTTTATTGACTTACAGTCACTGTTCTCATGTAGGAAATATGTCAGCTAATTTGCACACAGCAAGATCCCACAACCAACAATGGGACAGTGACCAGACAATTTTGGATTATATTGGCCGGAGGAACTCCCCTGCACTTCATACACCCATAATTCCCGTCCAACTCCATTTTCAAGTTTGCTGATGACACCACCGTAGTGGGTCGGATCTCAAACAATGGTGAGACAGAGTACAGGAAAGAGATCGAGAATCTGGTGAGCTGGTGCGAGGACAATAATCCCTCAATGTCAGTAAAATGAAGGAGATAGTCATCAACTTCAGGACACGTAGTGGCGGACATGCCCTTGTCGACATCATCGGGGATGAAGTGGAAATGGTTGAGAGCTTCAAGTTTTTTGGTGTCCAGATCACCAACAACCTGTCCTGGTCTCTCCACGCCGATGCTATAGTTAAGAAAACCCACCAAGACCTCTACTTTCTCAAGAGGCTAAGGAAATTCGGCATGTCTACTACGACTCTCACCAATCTTTACAGGTGCACATAGAAAGCATCTTTTCTGGTTGTATCCTGCTTGGAATGGCTCCTGCTCTGTCCAAGGCTGCAAGAAACTACAAACGGTCGTGAGTAAAGCCCAGTCCGTCACGCAAATCAGTCTCCCATCCATTGACTCTACACTTCCCATTGCCTCAGAAAAGCAGCCAGCATAATCAAGGACCCCACACAACTCTTCCACCTTCTTCCGTCAGGAAAAAGATACTAAAGATTGAGGTCACGTGCCAACCGACTCAAGAACAGCTTCTTCCCTGCTGCCATCAGACTTTTGAATGGACCTACCTTACATTAAGTTGATATTTCTCTACACCCTAATTATGACTGTAACACTACATTCTGCACTCTCCTCTTACCATCTCTATGTGCGGTATGCTTTGTCTGTATAGCGTACGAGAAACAATACTTTTCACTGTATACTAATGCATGTGATAATAATAAATCAAATCAAAATTGATTAGTACCACTGGATCATTCACATCTACCAGAGGAGGCCGATGGGGCCTTGGTTTAATATCTCACCCAGTGCATGCTGGTGATGCACTGAAATGTTAGCTCAGGTTAGCCAATCAAAATCCTGGACTTTCTTTTCAAAAGGTTGCCATTAATCTAACTAAAATTGATTAACCCAGTCTTTTTTTCTCTCTCTCCAAATGTAAGGTGGAATGGTTTGCAGTAAAAGACTGAATATTGTCATCTTCATTTGGAAGAATATTTTATTCAGGCAGTCAAAGCCATCTTGTTTGGTTGACCTCAAATCACGCACCAGCCAAAGTCAGGAACTCTCTAGCTGGGGAATCCTGGCGTCAATCCAACATTCTCCCTGCTCCCTGATTCAATGCATTAATTCCTTAACATTAAATATTGAAATTACTTTCATGCGATTGAAATTAAGGATAGTAAATTTTTGTGTTACATTTGCAATTTCGATCGAGGCCATTGGTGAATTGATTGAAGGGAAGACGAGAGGAAGAAGGTGGGAACAGTAGCATAGTGCTTATGTTTATGGACTACCAAACTGGGGGCCTGGTCTAATGACCCAGCAGAGTCGGTTCAAATCCCATCCTACCAGCTGGGAAATTTGAATGAGGCTAATTAAGTAAGTCTGGAATGAAAAGCTAGTCATGATAATGGGGACAATGGAACAACTGAATTATCGTAAAAACATCACCAAATTCACCGAAATCCTTAGTCGCTCTGGTTGTGTCTGACTCCAGATACACAGCAATAAGGCTGATTTTTAACTAGCTTCTGAAACGGCCTTGGCAAGCCACTCAGACATAGCAAGTCGCTACGGTTGCAGTCATTCAAGAAAGTGAGTAACCACCACCAAATGACAATTAAGGATGAGGATAAAATACTTGCCTGGCCAGTGATGGCCACAGTCTGTGAATTAGTTAATCAGGAAAGGAATATAAAACATGAGGCTATTCAGCTCCTTGAAACTGTTCCGCATTTGACCACGTTAGCTGAACTTCATTTAACAGCCTTGCATCTGTAACCCTTAATGTCTCAGTCTAAGTTTAGAAGTTTCTTGATTGACTCTCGATTTCAATAGCTTTTTGGGGGAGACAGATGGCACGTTGGCATAGCGGTTAGCACTGGTTCCTCACAGCGCCAGGGATCCAGGTTCGATTCCTGGTGCAGGTGACTATCTGTGTGGGGTTTGCACATTCTCCCCATGTCTGCTTGGGTTTCCTCCAGGTGCTCCGGTTTCCTCCTATCCATGATTCAAGTCTATTGCATTGTTCTGTTGCGGCTTGGTCCTAATGCAGCCAGGACAGGTACTGGACCCCTTATCCAGCATCCCAAAATCCAGAAGGACCCAAAGACGGATCTTGCACTGGAAACTACAGTGACCTTTTTTGAAGTATACAGATCAGTCAACCTGTTTAGGGAGTATAACAGGTCATGATGAGTCAGGTGTAACCTGCAGCCTGATTAGGATGATGATTGGGGTGGCACAGTGGTTAGCACTGCTGCCTCACAGCGCCAGGGACCCGGGTTCGATTCCCGGCTTGGGTCACTGTCTGTGTGGAGGTTGCACATTCTCCCCGTGTCTGCGTGGGTTTCCTCCAGGTGCTGCAGTTTCTTCCCATGAGTGGGTTAGGTGGATTGGCCATGCTGAATTGCCCCTTAGTGTCAGGGGGACTAGCTAGGTTAAATGCATGGGATTATGGGTATAGGTGGAATTGTGGTCGGTGCAGACTTGATGGGCCAAGTGGCCTCGTTCTGCACCGTAGAATTCTATGATTCTATGAATCTAACCTCCGCACCTAAAAGGCCTCCAAATTAACCCTGGGCATTTGACCACTGCTAACCCCATTCCCCCGTCCTAAAATAGCAGCAGTCACCATTACGCAGCAAGGAAAGCAGTGAAGCAGAGTACATTTGAAGTGTTTTTGCTTTTTTCTTCCCTGTCCCACACCCACAGAGTTCTAAATGAGCACCTTGGGGAGAAGGAAGTGGAATTATCGCTGTTATTTGATTGGGTGAAAGAGACAGACCTGGGGAATTATACCTGCATTGTAGAAAATCGAATTGGACGCACACAGACCAGCATTCTTCTCCAGAGAAAAGGTAACCATCGGCAATGTATTGTGTGTAAATATAACTTATTGGCCCCATGGGATTTGTGTTTTGTGCGCCGACTGATTTCCAAACTGAAAGGATAACTATCTGCTGTTAACTCATTGTTAGTCAACGTCCCTCTGCCTAAACCTGACTATCCCGACACTCTCCTGGCCAACTTCCCATCTTCCACTCACCCGGACTTACCCAAAACTCTGCTGCCTGTCTCCCTGCTCGCTCCATGACCCAGTCACCCACCTCACCCTGACCCACATTGGCTCCCAGTTAAGGAATTCCTCAATATTAACGTTCTCATCCTTCTTTTCAAATCCCTTCATGGCCTTGCCCCTCTGTATCTCTGCAATAATCTCCTGCTGAGACATCTGCATTCCCCTGTGGAATTCCCACTGTGGAGAAGGAGGCCATTCGGCCCATCAAGCCTGCACCGACTCTCCGAAAGAGCATCTTACCCAGGCCCATCCCCGTAACCCTGCGAATTCACGCCTTCTGGGCACCGCCAATTCCAATCGCCCCGCCATTGGCAGCTGTGCTTTCCTTGCTTTCTGTTACTTAGACCCGAGGTGCTGGAATTTCCCCCTTAAATCTCTTTGCCCCTTTTCTCCTTCAGGACGGTCCTTTAAACCTGGCCTCTTTGTCCAAGCTTTCGGTCATCTTTCGTGATATCTCCCCAGCGGCTCACCCTTTGTTGGATTACCCTCCCAGGAAGCGCCTTGGGGCAGTTTGCTAAGTTGAAGGCGCCATGTAAAGGCAAGATGTTGTAGCTTCGAAGGCACTCTGCGTTATGACAGGCTGTCCAGATAGAGTGAGTTTGGAGCTCCCTCTGCTGTCTACTTCTGAGCTGAGCTCCTCAAAATGCCTCAGGTTAAAAAAAAACAAGTCCACTTTAATTATAGTGCTGTTGAAATAAGAAGCACTTTCACACAATATTCCAGTGCAATGATTTTGATGGATGCTTCACAAACATTCGACTATCTGTGCTGTATTTTTTTATTTAAATTGGGGATAAATGGAGTGCTCAGTCTCACTATCATACACCATGGCAGTTGTCTGTTTCTGCACAGTTCACCCAGACGCTGTTCTGTGTTAACAATTTTGTAAAAGCACAGTAACATTTCACACAAGCGGGGCTCAAACCCCCTCCCCCTCCCCAGTGGATTCTTTTGCTTTATAAGTTTTATTATTCAGGTTTTCCCAGTGGGAATTTGAAAATGTATTATTGATTACGTGGAGCGCAGCCCCGAAGATAATTCTTCAGCAATAAAAGTGAAATGATTCCTGTGCCAGATGTAAAGGCAGTTGTTTCACGCGACATCTTCTCCCAGTGAAGGGAGAACTCCGAAATGAAGCGATTGCCACCAAAAGATGTGGATTTTAAAAGAAAAATTAAAACTTCCTCTGGATTCAGGCAGTTGTGGTTCTTGGGAAGACCAAGGGAGGAGTGTGGGGGGATGGTGGTGGTGGGGGGGGAGTGGTTTAAGGTATTTCATTCTCCAGTGTATCAAAAAGTGGGTCAAATCCATCATTTATTTATCCACCGTTTGGTCTCTGAAACCGTGCCGTAATGCATGAAGGTAGCCACTAAGAACACAAACATGACAAATTGCCGTGCTTGTAACTCTAATGGGCTCGAGATTTATGAACAGCATGGATCATTAGGAGATGGATTGGTCAGGTAGAGCTAGTTGCAGCAAATGTAGAGTCTCGTGGATTTTCTACCTGAGCCCTGCGCCAAAATAAGTGACGGCAGAAATGAAAGGTGCTTGGCGACACCTGCAGGTCCACTTTGCAAAACTACAGGGAGATTCACAGAATCATAGAATCCCCACAGTGCAGAAGGAGGCCATTCGGCCCATGGGGTCTGCACTGACAACAATCCCACAGAGACCCTATCCCCATAACTCCACATATTCACCCTGCTAATCCCCCTGACACACTAAGGGGCAATTTAGCATGGCCAATCCACCTACCTGCACATCTTTGGATACTAAGGGGCAATTTAGCATGGCCAATCCACCTAAACTGCACATCTTTGGATACTAAGGGGCAATTTAGCATGGCCAATCCACCTAAACTGCAAATCTTTGGATACTAAGGGGCAATTTAGCATGGCCAATCCACCTAAACTGCACATCTTTGGATACTAAGGGGCAATTTAGCATGGCCAATCCACCTAAACTGCACATCTTTGGATACTAAGGGGCAATTTAGCATGGCCAATCCACCTAAACTGCAAATCTTTGGATACTAAGGGGCAATTTAGCATGGCCAATCCACCTAAACTGCACATCTTTGGATACTAAGGGGCAATTTAGCATGGCCAATCCACCTAACCTGCACATCTTTGGATACTAAGGGGCAATTTAGCATGGCCAATCCACCTAACCGACACACCTTTGGACACGAAGGGGCAATTTAGTATGGCCAATCCACCCAATCTGCACATCTTTGGATAAGGGACAATTTAGCGTGACCAATCCACCTAACCTACACACCTTTGGATACTAAAGGACAATTTAGCATGGCCAATCCACCTAACCTGCACATCTTTAGAACATAGAACATTATAGCACAGTACAGGCCCTTCGGCCCTCGATGTTGCGCCGACCTGTGAAACCAATCTAAAGCCCATCTAACCTACACTATTCCAATATCATCCATACGTTTATCCAATAACCATTTGAATGCTCTTAATGTTGACGAGTCCACTACTGCTGCAGGCAGGGCATTCCACGCCCTTACTACTCTCTGAGTAAAGAACCTACCTTTAACATCTGTCCTATATCTCTCACCCCTCAATTTAAAGCTATGTCCCCTCGTGCTAGCCACCACCATCCGAGGAAAAAGGCTCTCACTATCCACCCTATCTAATCCCCTGATCATCTTGTATGCCTCTATTAAGTCACCTCTTAACCTTCTCTCTAACAAAAACAACCTCAGGCCCCTCAGCCTTTCCTCATACGATTTTCCCACCATACCAGGCAACATCCTGGTAAATCTCTTCTGCACCCTTTCCAACACTTCCACATCTTTCCTATAATGCGGCGACCAGAACTGTACGCAATACTCCAAATGCGGCCGCACCAGAGTTTTGTACAGTTGCAGCATGACCTCCTGGCTCCGAAACTCAATCCCTCTTCCAATAAAAGCTAACACACCGTACACCTTCTTAACAACCCTATCAACCTAGGTGCCAACTTTCAGGGATCTATGCACATGGACACCCAGATCCCTCTGTTCATCCACACTACCAAGTATCTTACCATTAGCCCAGTACTCTGTATTCTTGTTGCTCCTTCCAAAGTGAATCACCTCACCCTTTTCCGCATTAAACTCCATTTGCCACCTCTCATCCCTCTCTGCAGCTTATCTATGTCCCTCCACACTGTCTACAACACCACCGACTTTAGTGTCATCCGCAAATTTACTAATCTATCCTTCCACGCCCTCATCCAGGTCATTAATAAAAATGACAAACAGCAGTGGCCCCAAAACAGATCCTTGCGGTACACCACTAGTAACTGAACTCCAGGATGAATATTTCCCATCAACCACCACCCTCTGTTTTCTTACAGCTAGCCAATTCCTGATTCAAACCACTAAATCACCCTCAATCCCATGTGTCCGTATTTTCTGCAAAAGCTTACCATGGGGAACCTTATCAAATGCTTTGCTGAAATCCATATACACCACATCAACCGCTTTACCCTCATCCACCTCTTTGGTCACCTTCTCAAAGAACAAATTGCCCATTTGGATACTAATGGGCAATTTTGCATGCTCAATCCACTTAACCTGCACATCTTTGGATACCAAGGGGCAATTTAGCATGGCCAATCCATCTAACAAAGAACAATACAGCACAGGAACAGGCCCTTCGGCCCTCCAAGCCTGCACCGATCATGTGTTGCTAACTGGACCGTCCATTTGTATCCCTCTATTCCCAGTCTGTTCATGTGGCTATCTAGATAAGTCTTAAATGATCCTAGCATTCTGCCTCAACCACCTTGCTTGGTAGTGCATTCCAGGCCCCCACCACCCTCTGTGTGAAATATGTCCCCCGCATATCTGTATTGAACCTTGCCCCCCTTACCTTGAACTTGTGACCCCTTGTGTTTGTCATTTCTGACCTGGGAAAAAGCTTCCAACTGTTCACCCTATCTATGCCCTTCATAATTTTATAAACTTCTATTAGGTCACCCCTCAACCTTCGTCTTTCCAGGGAGAACAACCCTAGTTTACTCAATCTCTCCTCACAGCTAATACCCTCCATACCAGGCAACATCCTGGTAAACCTTTTCTGCACACACTCCAAAGCCTCCACGTCCTTCTGGTAGTGTGGCGACCAGAACTGGATGCAGTATTCCAAATGTGGCCTAACCAACGTTCTATATAACTGCAACATCATATGCCAACTTTTAAACTCTATGCCCCGTCCAATAAAGGCAAGCATGCCATATGCCTTCTTCACCAACTTTTCCACCTGTGCTGCCACCTTTAAGGATCTGTGGACTTGCACACCCAGATCCCTCTGTGTGCCTATACTCCTGATGGTTCTGCCATTTATTGTATAGCTCCCCCCTGCATGAGATCTACCAAAATGCATCACTTCGCATTTATCTGGATTAAATTCCATCTGCCATTTCTCCACCCAATTTTCCAGCCTATCTATATCCTGCTGTATTCTCTGACAATGTTCATCACTATCCGCAACTCCAGCAATCTTTGTGTCGGCCGCAAACTTACTAATTGGACCAGCTACATCTTCTTCCAAATCATTTATATATATCACAAACAGAAACCTGTACATCTTTGGATACTAAGGGGCAATCTAGCATGGCCAGACCATCTAACCTGCACATTTTTGGACATTTGGGGCTCCATTTATGCAGATCACCAAAATGCAAGAGTCACGTACAAAAAAAAATCAACGGCAGCAAATAGAAAGCTGGCTTTTGCAGCTCGGGACGCAGAATGTAAAAGGGAGGAAGTTTGCTACAGCTATACAATGCCCTGTTTAGTTCATATCTGAATTATTTTGCCTCATTCTGGAAAGACAGTGCTTCTCTTTGAAGGCAGCGCCGATTCACCAGAACCTGCCTCAAGTGCGATAATGAAGACAGTACATAAATTAATCTTGTATTCACTGGAATATTGGAGGTTCAGGGGTGATTTGACCGAGGGTTACAAAGTTTTGAAAGGAATCGATAGGGTAGATTGAGAAAAACCTTTTTTCTCCTGCCGGTGAAATCTAGGACGGTGGGGCGGTACTGAAAAGATTGAGTATGTGGACATTAAGAAAGAGGATGTGTTGGAAATTTTGAACAGCATCAAGATAGATAAGTCGCCGGGACCGGATGGGATGTACCCCAGGTTACTGTGGGAGGCGAGGGAAGAGATTGCAGAGCCTCTGGCGATGATCTTTGCGTCGTCGATGGAGATGGGAGAGGTTCCGGAGGATTGGAGGATTGCGGATGTGGTTCCTATATTCAAGAAAGGGAATAGGGATAGCCCAGGAAATTACCGACTGGTGAGTCTAACCTCAGTGGTTGGTAAGTTGATGGAGAAGATCCTGAGGGACAGGATTTATGAACATTTAGAGAAGTTTAGTATGCTCAAAAGTAGTCAGCACGGCTTTGTCAAAGGCAAATCGTGCCTTACGAGCCTGGTGGAGTTCTTTGAAAATGTGACTAAACACATTGACGAAGGAAAAGCGGTAAATGTGGTTTACATGGACTTCAGCAAGGTGTTCGATAAGGTCCCCCATGCAAGACTTCTTGAGAAAGTGAGAGAGCATGGGATCCAAGGGGCTGTTACCTTGTGGATTCAGAACTGGCTTGCCTGCAGAAGGCAGAGTGGTTGTAGACGGGTCCTTTTCTGAATGGAGGTCGGTCACCAGTGGAGTGCCCCAGGGGTCTGTTCTGGGACCCTTGCTGTTTGTCATTTTCATAAATGACCTGGATGAGGAAGTGGAGGGATGGGTTGGTAAGTTTGCCGACGACACGAAGGTTGGTGGTGTTGTGGATAGGTTTGAGGGATGTCAGATGCTGCAGCGTGACATAGATAGGATGCAAGACTGGGCGGAGAAGTGGCAGATGGACTTCAACCCGGATAAATGTGTAGTGGTCCATTTTGGCAGGTCAAATGGGATGAAGGAGTATAATGTCAAGGGTACTGTAGAGGATCAGAAGGACCTTGGGGTCCGAGTCCATAGGACTCTTAAATCGGCCTCGCAGGTAGAGGAGGTGGTTAAGAAGGCATATTGTGTGCTGGCCTTCATCAATTGAGGGATTGAGTTTAGGAGTCGGGAGATAATGATCCAGCTTTATAAGACCCTCGTCAGACCCCACTTGGAGTGCTGTGCTCAGTTCTGGTCGCCTCATTACAGGAGGGATGTGGAAATGATTGAAAGGGTGCAGAGAAGATTTACGAGGATGTTGCCTGGATTGGTTGGCATGCCTTATGCGGATAGGTTGAGGGAGCTCAGTTTTTTTCTCCTTGGAGAGACGAAGGATGAGAGGTGACCTGATAGAGGTGTACAAGATGTTGAGAGGTATAGGCCAGGTGGATTCTCGGAGGCTTTTTCCCAGGGCTGAAATGGCTGCTACGAGAGGACACAGGTTTAAGGTGCTGGGGAGTAGGTACAGAGGAGATGTCAGGGGTAAGTTTTCACCCAGAGGGTGGTAGGTGAGTGGAATCGGCTGCCGTCAGTGGTGGTGGAGGCAAACTTGATAGGGTCTTTTAAGAGACTTCTGGATGAGTACATGGGACTTAATAGGATTGAGGGTTATAGGTAAACCTATATATAAGCCTAGGTAGGTAGGGACATGACCGGTGCAACTTGTGGGCCAAAGGGCCTGTTTGTGCTGTAGTTTTTCTATGTTCTATGTTCTATAATCTTAAAATTAGAGCCAGCCCATTCAGGACAGAGTTCGGAACTCTCTCCCACAATAGACAGTGGATGCTATTGATTACTTGAGAAGGACTCAAGTCATCATTTTAAACTTGGGATCAATTTATTTCTGCTGGACAAGAATATCAAAGGATACAGAGTTAAGACAGGTGGAGTTTGGTACAGATCAACCATGATCTAATTGAATATCAGAGGAGATTTACCAGGATATTGCCTGGGCTGGAGAGTTTTAGTTAGAGATGGGCTAGATTGCTTTCCTTGGAGCTGAGGAGACTGAGGGGGGACATGATGTATAAAATTATGAGGGGCATAGATAGAGTTGACAGGAAGAAACGTTGCCCCTTGATGGGAGGGATCAATGACCAGGGAGTATAGATTTAAGGTAAGAGGCAGGGGGAGGGGATGTGAGGAAAACCTTTTTCACCCAAAGGCTGGTGGGAGTCTGGAACTCACTGCCTGAAAGGGTGCTGGAGGCGGATGTCCTCATAACATTTAAGAAGTGTTTAGATGCGCACTTGTGATGCCAAGACATACAAGGCTATGGGCCAAATGTTGGAAAATGGGATTAGAATAGTTAGGTGACTTGTCTTTGACGAGTGCAGACATGATGGGCTCTAGGGTCTTTTTTGTGCTATATATCTCTATGACTCTCAAGCAGAACAGGCTCAAGGGGATGAATGGCCTCCTCCTGTCCCTATGGTCTTATGAATCCGAGCACACCATAGAAAACCAGGAGGTTTTAATGTCATGAATGCAATAATAATCCAGGGACAAGAAGAACAATTTCTCTAGGGTTCCAACTATTGCGGTTCTTTTACTGTCTCATGTATTTCATCCCCTGCAGGAATCTCCCAATTATTCTGAAAAGCTGCCCTATCAGACGATAGAGATTCATGTGTATTAACTTGATGCCAACTGCTGACTCCCACTGCTTTATCAGTAATATTTTGTATAACGTTGAAATGTTCTACTCTGAACTGAATTTGACTGATTTAAAAACTCTTAAAGAAAAAGTGACTTTTATTTTACAATATTATAGAGAGATAGAGTCATAGGGGTTTACAGCATGGAAACAGGCCCTTCGGCCCAACTTGTCCATGCCACTCTTTTTTTTAAACCCCTAAGCTAGTCCCAATTGCCCGCATTTGGCCCATATCCCTCTCTCCCCATCTGACCCATATAATTGTCAAAATGCTTTTTAAAAGACAAAATTGTACCTGCCTCGACTACTGCCTCTGGCAGCTTGTTCCAGACACTCACCACCCTCTGTGTGAAAACATTTGCCCCTCTGGACCCTTTTGTATTTCTCCCCTCTCACCTTAAACCTATGCCCTCTAGTTTTAGACTCCCCTCTTTTGGAAAAGATATTGACTATCTAGCTGATCTATGCCCCTCATTATTTCATAGATCTCTATAAAATCACCCCTCAGCCTCCTATGCTCCAGAGAAAAAAGTCCCAGTCTATCCAGCCTCTCCTTATAACTCAAACCATCAAGTCCCAGGAGCATCCTAGTAAATCTTTTCTGCACTCTTTCTAGTTTAATAATATCCTTTCTATAATAGGGTGACCAGAACTGTACACAGTATTCCAAGTGTGGCCTAACCAATGTCTTGTACAATATTACCGGCAGCTATGCTATGGCTTCAAGCACATTGCTCAAAAGTATGTTGGCACCACTGCAGAAAGAATGGCACAACTAATGTTGATGCACATAGGAAGGTCTGTAATAAACAACAAACTAAAATGTGCAATAATCGTTGGTATACAATGCAGATCAACTTGCTTTTCAATTGTGCTCACTCAAGATACGACAATAGACAAGTGCTTGCCACTTTTGTTATTGACACTGTTTTTATCTAAATGATTGACACATTTATAGGGTTATATTCACAGCAAATTTTTTAACAATTATGAATGGGTGTTTTTTGAGCAGTTTTACACATTCCATTATTATTATCGGACACGGTAAGAAGTCTCACAACACCAGGTTAAAGTCAAACAGATTTATTTGGAATCACGAGCTTTCGGAGCGCTGCTTCTTCATCACCTGATCATGATGAAGCTCGTAATTCCAAATAAACCTGTTGAACCTCAACCTGGTGTTGTGAGGTGAGACTTCTTACTGTGCCCACCTCAGTCCAACACCAGCATCTCCACATCATGATTATTATAAGGTGCATTGGTTCTGTACATAATATATCCTGGGTCAAAGGGCATGGAAATGCCAAGAGCTGGCACGGAGGATATAACAGACCATTAAGAGATGAGTGGGCAGCAGGAGTTGGCATGCACTTCCATGGAGGGGGCATAGAGGACATGGACTTTGTGTTTCAAAAGGTTCATGAATCCAGATGGTAGTTTTTCATTCCATGAGGAGCCATGAGCCTTGTATCTTGAATCATGGAGGAACTAACCAGTCACCATAAAAATTGTGGATGACTAGGAGATGCCTAACCCAACAATGGAGACAGCCAGGTCAGGAGCGCAGGGTGTGGGCTCTACACCTGGACTCCTTCTCCACTGCCACTGAAAATCAGAAGTACACAAATGAGGGCAGAAAACCCAGAGTTTGGTCCCGTCTACTATTTGTAATTGGCTCCAAATTCCTTACGACTCCACAAAGGGGGCCATTTAGCCCATCCTGTCAGCACTGGCCCTCTAAATGAGCAAGTTAACTTTTTGGTCTCTAATTGGCTTGACTAATTTCCTTGGTCTTTATAGGAACATAGAAAAACTACAGCACAAACAGGCCCTTCGGCCGACAAGTTGTGCCGAACACATCCCTACCTTCGAGACCTACCTATAACCCTCCATCCTATTAAGCTCCATGTACTCATCCAGGAGTCTCTTAAAAGACCCTATTGAGTTCACCTCCACCACCACTGACGGCAGCCGATTCCACTCGCCCACCACTCTCTGTGTGAAAAACTTACCCCGAACATCTCCCCTGTACCTACCCCCCAGCACCCTAAACCTGTGTCCTCTCGTAGCAGACATTTCCACCCTGGGAAAAAGCCTCTGAGAGTCCACCCGATCTATGCCTCTCAACAGCTTATACACCTCTATTAGGTCTCCTCTCATCCTACGTCTCTCCAAGGAGAAAAGACTGAGCTCCCTCAGCCTATCCTCATAAGGCATGCCAACCAATCCAGGCAACATCCTTGTAAATCTCCTCTGCACCCTTTCAAACTTTTCCACATCCTTCCTATAGTGAGGCGACCAGAACTGAGCACAGTACTCCAAGTGGGGTCTGACGAGGGTCTTATATAGCTGCATCATTATCCCCGGACTCCTAAACTCAATCCCTCGATTGATAAAGGCCAGCCCACCATACGCCTTCTTAACCACCTCCTCCACCTGCGGGACCGATTTTAGAGTCCCATGGACCCGGACCCCAAGGTCCTTCTGATCCTCTACTGTACTAAGAGTCTTTCCCTTTATATTGTACTCCTTCATCCCATTTGACCTACCAAAATGGACCACGACGCATTTATCTGGGTTGATGTCCATCTGCCACTTGTCCGCCCAATCTTGCATCCTATCTATGTCCCTCTGTAACTTCTGACATCCCTCCAGACTATCCACAACTCCACCAACCTTCGTGTCATCGGCAAAATTACCAACCCATCCCTCCGCTTCCTCATCCAGGTCATTTATGAAAATGACAAACAGCAAGGGTCCCAGAACAGATCCCTGGGGCACACCACTGGTGACCGACCTCCATTTAGAAAAAGACCCATCTATACCCACTCTCTGCCTCCTTTGGGCAAGCCAGTTCTGGATCCACCGGGCAGCAGCCCCTTGGATCCCATGCCCTCTCACTTTTTCTAGAAGCCTTGCATGGGGGACCTTATCGAACGCCTTGCTAAAATCCATATCAACCACATCTACCGCCTTCCCTTCGTCAATGTGTTTAGTCACATTTTCGAAGAACTCCACCAGGCTCGTAAGGCACGATCTGCCCTTGACAAAGCCATGCTGAGTATTCTTGAGCATACTAAACCTCTCTAAATGCTCATATATCCTGTCCCTCAGGATCTTCTCCATCAGTTTACCAACCACTGAGGTTAGACTCACCGGTCGGTAATTACCTGGGCTATCCCTATTCCCCTTCTTGAAAATAGGAACCACATCCGCAATCCTCCAATCCTCCGGCACCTCTCCCGTCTCCATCGACGACGCAAAGATCATCGCCAGAGGCTCTGCAATCTCTTCCCTCGCCTCCCACAGTAACCTGGGGTACATCCCATCCGGTCCCGGCGACTCATCTATCTTGATGCCATTCAAAGATTCCAGCACAACCTCTTTGTTAAAGTCCACATACTCAAATATGCATTTATAAAATATCCCTGGGTTTTCCACAATTT
This sequence comes from Mustelus asterias, assembly GCF_964213995.1. Lineage (NCBI taxonomy): Eukaryota > Metazoa > Chordata > Chondrichthyes > Carcharhiniformes > Triakidae > Mustelus > Mustelus asterias. The sequence goes on from NC_135804.1 coordinate 137,288,675, forward strand.
TGCTTGCCAATATCTTCTCCAACCCTGTCTTTGCTTTCCGAATTTCTTTTTGAATTTCACCCCGTGCACTCTTCAGAGTTTTGGCAGTATTGTACCTTGCTGCCCATAGCTGCTGACTTCTCCCAGATCCTGCCAGACTAACTATGTCTGAGTATTCCAGGATACCTTTAAAATTATTCCCCTCTCCAAGCTCAATTCCACAGCAGGCTGGAGCTGATGATTAGCTTTCCTTGAGAGTCTATGGTAGAGGATCAGAAGGACCTTGGGGTCCGGGTCCATAGGACTCTAAAATCGGCCCCGCAGGTGGAGGAGATGGTTAAGAAGGCGTATGGTGGGCTGGCCTTTATCAATCGAGGGATTGAGTTTAGGAGTCCGGGGATAATGATGCAGCTATATAAGACCCTCGTCAGACCCCACTTGGAGAACTGTGCTCAGTTCTGCTCGCCTCATTACAGGAAGGATGTGGAAAAGATTGAAAGGGTGCAGAGGAGATTTACAAGGATGTTGCCTGGATTGAGTGGCATGCCTTATGAAGATAGGTTGCGGGAGCTCGGTCTTTTCTCCTTGGAGAGACGTAGGATGAGAGGAGACCTAATAGAGGTATATAAGATGTTGAGAGGCATAGATCGGGTGGACTCTCAGAGGCTTTTTCCCACGGTGGAAATGGCTGCTACGAGAGGACACAGGTTTAGGGTGCTGGGGGGTAGGTACAGGGGAAATGTTGGGGGGATGTTTTTCACACAGAGGGTGGTGGGCGAGTGGAATCGGCTGCCGTCAGTGGTGGTGGAGGCAAACTCAATAGGGTCTTTTAAGAGACTCCTGGATGAGTACATGGGACTTAATAGGATGGAGGGTTATAGGTAGGCCTAAAAGGTAGGGATATGGGTGGCACGGTAGCGCAGTGGTTAGCACTGCTGCTTCACAGCTCCAGGGACCTGGGTTCGATTCCCGGCTTGGGTCACTGTCTGTGTGGAGTTTGCACATTCTCCTCGTGTCTGCGTGGGTTTCCTCCGGGTGCTCCGGTTTCCTCCCACTGTCCAAAGATGTGCGGGTTAGGTTGATTGGCCATGCTAAAATTGCCCTTAGTGTCCTGGGGTGCGTAGGTTAAAGGGATTAGTGGGTAAAATATATGGGGGTAGGGCCTGGATGGGATTGTGGTCGGTGCAGACTCGATGGGCCTAATGGCCTCTTTCTGTGCTGTAGGGTTTCTGTGATTTCTGTGAACTCACAGTCTATCCACTGTTAGCACACAAGCTGCTGCCATTGTCTCCAAGTGTAAATATCCTGCATCTTCTTCCCAGTAAAACAATCTGAGTCCCCTCTGACAATCGAACCACTCAAGCCTGCTGTCAGGCAGGAAGGTCTCATGACTGCCTTTATTTTGTCTTAAATTGAAGAAACATTCCGAAAATGTACTAATCTTATAAACCTGAGAATTGAAACATTATCACCAACATTTTTTGATACATAATCTGTTAGAATATATTCATTTCTTTGATAGCAAAACCAATACAAGGGTTCCTGTCACACTTTCCCTCTTATTTGGTTACACTTTCTGTATTATAAACCATTACATATTTCAGAATTGCTGACTGTATGATTGAGCTTTTTGCTTTTGGCCAAACAAGAAATCCCATTAAGTAACTTTTCTTAAATCACAAATCCATTTCAGATTGTTAAAATACACATGGTGCATATATTGGCAAAAGTCTGAGAACAACATTTTTTTACTCTGTTATTAGGTTAGGGGTGGCAGGGTGGCACAGCGGTTAGCACTGCTGCCTCACAGCGCCAGGGAACTGGGTTCGATTCCCAGCTTGGGTCACTGTCTGTGTGGAGTCTGCACATCCTCCCCGTGTCTCCGTGGGTTTCCTCCAGGTGCTCCAATTCCCTCCCACAGTCCAAAAGATGTGCTGTTTAGGTGCACTGGCCAAGCTAAATTTTCCTTCAATGTACCCGAACAGATGTCGGAGTGTGGCGACTAGAGGATTTTCATAGTAACTTCATTGCAGTGTTAATGTGAGCCTACTTGTGACACTAATAAATAAACTTTTAAGATTGACAAAACGTAATGTTGACAAAATTCACGGTGAGATTTGGCATAACTTTGTTCTGATTTCTTATCCGGTATTTGTTGGGATTATTTTTAAGGCACAAGTTTATAGAATTCAAGAATGACACATTGTAGAAGGAGGCTTTTGGGCCCATTGTTCCTGTGCAAGCTCTTCCCCCCCCATTGCCCTGCAATTATTATCCCCCATTCAGTTATTTATTGAATTCGGGTTCAGCAAGTTGATCCCAGGTATGAAGGGATTTTCTTCTGAGGAGAGGTTAAGTAGGTTGGGTCTGTACTCCAGAACAATGGGAGGCAAAATTATTGAGACATTTAGGAATCTCAGGTGACTTGACAGGGTAGATGCTGAGAGATTGTTTTCCCTTGTGTGTGAGTCTCGGACCAGAGGGCATTATTTCAGAATAAGGGGTCACCCATTTAAGACAAGATGAGGAGGAATTTCTTCTCAGAAGGTAGATAATCTGTGGAATTATTTACATCAGAAGGCTGTAGAGGCTGAGTCATTAAATATGTTCAAAAAGTAAGGGAATCAGAAGTTATGGGATTAAATGGAGTTGAGGATTATTATACCAGATTAGTCAGGTTCTCATTGACTGGTGGAGCACACTCGATGGGCTGAATGGCCTACTTCTGCTGCTATGTCTTATGGTCTAATTCCCTTTTGAAGGTTATAATTGAACCTGCTGCCTCCGCTGAGAACTTGCCGTGTGGAAAAAAAACCCATTTCCCTTTTGATTCCTTCGACATTTATTGTAAATTACCACCCTTCTGCCATTGGAGGTCACTTTCTCTATATATGCAGGAGTGGTTCATATGGATCGGTTAATTTCTCTTTAGCTTACCATAGGGGGGGGGGGGCGGGTGGGGGCGACGGCCTAGTGATATTATCGCTAGACTATTCATCCAGAAACTCAGCTAAAGTTCTGGGTAGCGGAGTTCGGATCCCACAATGGCAGATGATGGAATTTGAATTCAATAAATACAAGTGTTTGGAATTAAGAATCTACTGGGGTTCACTAATGTCCTTGAGGGAAGGAAGTCTGCCGTCCTTACCTGGCCTACATGTGACTCCAGAGCCACAGCAATGTGGTTGACTCCCAAGCCGCTGAAATTTTTTAAAAATTCATTCATTCCTGGGACATGGGTGTCGCTGGCTGGCCAACATTTATTGCCAATCCCTAGTTGCCCGGGGACAGTTGAGAGTCAACCACATTGCTGCAGCTCTGGAGTCACATGTAGGCCAGACCAGGTAAGGACGGCAGACTTCCTTCCCTAAAGGACATTAGTGAACCAGATGGGTTTTTCTGGCAATCGACAATGGTCTCATGGTCATCAGTAGATTCTTAATTCCAGATATTTTTTATTGAATTCAAATTCCACCACCTGTTACGGCGGGATTTGAATCTGGTCTCCAGAACATTGACTGAGTTTCTGGATTAATAGTTTAGCGATAATACCACTAGGCCATCGTCAAGGCCCTAGCCTTGGCCCTAGCGACCCACTCAGTTTCAAGGGCAACTACGGATGAGCATTAAGTGCTGGCCCAGCCGCCCATGTCTATTGAATAAAAAAAGCAGAACACTGTCTATACTTTGCTGCGATTGACCACTTTGTCATTCTGTTACCCTCCATTTGTTCTAGACTTGATGTACCGAGTGGAACTTGCAGGGGGCCTGGGAGCCATTCTCCTCCTGATCACCTTCCTTGTAACTATATACAAATGCTACAATATTGAAATGATGTTGTTTTACCGGAGCCACTTTGGGAGTGATGAAACAGAAAATGGTAAGTGGGCGCACATTTTAATGATGCCTCGCTCCTGCTATGACATATCAGGACTCTTGTGCTTGGATCCGATGTAGTTTTACAGGAGCATGTTTTATTACCTGTTTACGGCAGCGATTTTATTTTATTTTTTTTTGCAAGCTCAGATCCTCACACGGCATTCATAAAACCATTTTTCATCAGTTAAGTACAAGCGAGATAAAATGTTCTGTGAACCAAAGGAGACGGTTTCTTGACAGGTTTCTGTATAACGGATAATACTTTAATTTAACAAAAATGTCTAACCATACGTCGTTGTCATATTTTTCATCACACCAAGTACACCCGCAAGCGTTTTTGTGCTGTGTTACACTTTGCTGCATGACAACTTTACCAGAAAGTCATTTATGAGGACAAGATAAGTTTTTGAGGTTTTCTGGCATCATTTTAGTTTATGGTTCTGTTTACCAAGCACTTAATCTCTCCAGCTAGAGGTCGATTTACAGTTGGTGGGACCCTGCGCTCACCTTCATTTATGCTCCCCACCACCAACCTCACCCCCCACCCCAACCACCCTTGCTAATGCCCCACAGAACGCAAAGGTACCAGTCACAAAAATACGCAATTTCATCAATGCTTCTTCAATCGTGAAAACACGCCTGGTTGAATCATTGCCAAGCCGAAATCCAAGCTTACCTCTCGTTAGAATGATGGAAAACATGGTCAACATTGCGACGTGGGTCTTGAGATGAGCCAAAACATGGAACATGAGCAGCAAGATGGAGAAATCAGCTGATGGCATGACTGCAGCCCAGGCCTGTACAGCTCGTGAAAACATTGCCTGGCAAACTCTTCATTTGTGAGCCAGTGCAGGAGCAAATACTCCAATCAACAAGTTGCATACGCTACCATTCACTATCTCTCTGAGTCTCATTCAGTTAAAAAAATAAAAGCTAACTTCCTTACTTCCTCTCAAGTCAGTATTTGTAAGCAACAAGTTTTATCTTCTGGCGGGTTACTGGCTTTAATAGACAATGGTCACTTTCAGTGTCCACCCAACGCTCGAGGCAGGGATGGATTTACATTGAAACACATCGTGCCCAGGCAAAGGGCCCTGATCAATGGTGGGAGCTTGCCTCCTGGGCTTGTAGAATCTCACTAGCTGTTCTGTCTGGAGACAATACACATTTCTTTAACCTGTGTTTAATGTTCCCTCCACCCACATTGTCTGTACCTTTAAGACCTGGGTGGCTGTAGGATTCGCATTCTAATCAGTATTCTGCAACTTGATTTTGTCTGTTTGCACTGTTTGAGAGCACATTTCCACTCTATCTGACGAAGGAGCAGTGCTCCGAAAGCTTATGGTATTTGCTACCAAATAAACCTGTTGGACTTTAACCTGGTGTTGTGAGACTTCTTACCGTGTGAGCCCCCACTGCCAGACCCGGTAAGCGTCAGCGTGATGTGGCATCCAATTGAAGGCTGATTACTGCCTGCATTTGCTGCTGATAGACTCACTAGTTTGAACCTATCAGCAGCAAATAGAAAGCAAAATCATACTCTGAATGGATGAGTTTCAAAGAGTGGGAGGGTGATTAACGGTTGACAGCAGCCGTGTGCAAGACTACGAGGTGAGGGAGAGGTGCGGCCGCCATTCGCGATGCGGAAAGCTGAGGTTTGCATCAGTAGCAGAGTGGACCCTTCCAATTGGATGCCACATCGAGCTGATGCTTACCGGGTCTGGCAGTGGGGGCCCCCACTGTTGGTCAGGGCCCTTTGCTTAGACACGGTGTGTTTCACTGTAAATGCATCCCTGCCCCTCGTGTGGGGTGGATACTGAACGTGTCCATCATCTATTAAAGCCAATAACCCAACCAAAAGACAAAACTTGTTGCTCATTAATATAGATGCTTTCTGACATATTGTTGCGTGTTAAGGAATGAAAATGAAAATTATTGGGAGTAATCTGCTTTCATGTCTGAGTGTTATAAAATCCAGGTTTAAAAAAAGGCCCCGTCTGGGGCGGCATGGGGAAACAGTGGTTAGCACTGTTGCCTCACAGCGCCAGGGGCCGGGGTTCAATTCCCGGCTTGGGTCACTATCTGCGTGGAATTTGCATGTTCTTCCCCTGTCTGCATGGATTTCTTCCAGGTGCTTTGGTTTACTCCCACAGTCCAAAGATGCGCGGGTTAGGTGGATTGGCCATGCTAAATTGCCCCTTAGTGTCAGGGGGACTAGCTAGGGTAAATACATGGGATTATGGAGCTAGTAGCTGGGTAGGAATGTGGTCGTCGCAGACCTAATGAGCTGAATGGCCTCCTTCTGCACTGTAGGGATTTTATAGTAACTTTTTTGGTTGTCATTTTTAGTGTTATACGGATAGTTATGCTCGTTACAAATTGTTATGCTAGTTGATAGGGAAGTTGCTTTGAACTGAAATGCGTAGGACATCTAAACATTATTACATGGCGGATAGTGTCCCAATGCACTCAAATGTATTTATTTACAACGAGCCAAGGAACTCTTGTGCGTCTCTGATTTTGAAAGCTGGGATGATTTTGTTCCTTTGCTTATTTGTTCCACAGGATTCAAGTCTGAGTGGCAATAACATCTGCAGTGACACTTCAATACTTTTAGATTAGGCTAGCAGATTTCCCATGACATAGCTCATGGTGAGTCGTAGTTGCACGTTGAAGTGGAACATCTGAAGGATAAAAGAGAATGAGTGTGAGGACTATAGAAGCAGCACACTGTACCCAAGACTATGAATTCCTGTGACAGTATGTTTAATGCATGACCCTTTGTTTAATTTGGATGTTGTAAATTGTGCACAAGAGTGCTATTTGCTAAGTGCTCAGCTCAAATTCCTTTAAACACGCACAACTCAAGTCTCATCAGGCTGAACCTGATGTTCTCTATCTTGAGTGCAGAAGGGAGTTCTTCATCAGGTTCAGTAAAACAATAGCAGTATCAAAATGCATGGCAGGCAGGCTAGCAGCCAATATATATTCGGTGGGGGAGGGGGGGTGATGGCCTAGTGGTATTATCACTAGACTATTAATGCAGAAACTCAGCTAATGTTCTGGGGGATCCAGGTTCGAATCCCACCACAGCAGGTGGTGGCATTTGAATTCAATAAAAAATATCTGGAATTAAGAATCTACTGATGACCATGAAACCATTGTCGATTGTCATAAAAACTCATCTGGTTCACTACTGTCCTTTATGGAAGGAAATCTGTCGTCCTTACGTGGGTCTGGCTTACACGTGACTCCAGACCCAAAGCAACATGGTTGACTCTCAACTGTCCTCAGAAACGGTGGCACGGTGGAGCAGTGGTTAGCACTGCTGCCTCACAGTGCCAGGGACCTGGGTTCGATTCCCAGCTTGGGTCACTGTCTGTGCGGAGTTTGCACATTCTCCCCATGTTTGCGTGGGTTTCCTCCGAGTGCTCCGGTTTCCTCCCATAGTCCAAAAGATGTGCTGGTTAGTGCATTGGCCATGCTAAATTCTCCCTCAGTGTACCCAAATAGGCGCCGGAGTGTGGCAACTAAGGGATTTTGACTCCTAATGACTCCTAATATTAGATTTCAGAAAATGTGTGCCACCGAAATGTATACAGCAACATCATGCTGAGCAGAGCATATAAAAACTCCATTCATCGTGGACCCAAATGTATGGATTTCATTTTTGATGAGACTTTGTAGAAATGGAATTGTTATTTTTAATTTCCTCCGAGTGCTCCGGTTTCCTCCCATAGTCCAAAAGATGTGCTGGTTAGTGCATTGGCCATGCTAAATTCTCCCTCAGTGTACCCGAACAGGCGCCGGAGTGTGGCGACTAGGGGATTTTAACAGTAACTTCATTGCAGTGTTGATGTAAGCCTATCTGTGACAAATAAATAAAACTTTAACTTTCACATTAAACGGCCGAGCACGCCACTCAGTTCAAGGGCAAATAGGGATGGGCAATAAATGCTGGGGCAGCCAGCGACACCCATGTCCTACAAATGAATAAATAAAAAGTAAACTAGAGGCTTTGCAGAGGAAGCTCAAGTTGTTTTAAGAGTTCTCAGGATGCCCGCTATCGAGACAGGCAGAAAGGTCATGAATCATGGATGTCCGAAATTAACGAATTCTGGAAATGAGAAAGACAAACTTTTCATCACCCTTTTGACGGTATAGCTGGCCAGGGCTAACACATCTAAAATCAAACGAATACTTGCATCGTATATCGTAATATCTTCAGCTCCCAGTAGGCAAGCTTTGAGAGGCACACATCTGGTCACAATGCACCTGCCTTTACCTGCCAGGGAATGTGAGTAACATACTGAGCCAAGATCCTGCTCCTGTTTATTGGCAGGCTGTGCTGCGGATTACCGAGTCAAACTCCACCAAGGCAGCCAAAGAATGACTATCCTCCTCCAGAATCCCAACAATTTCCCAGGCACTGCAGCTGGAATTGGCTCCGTGGCCTCACTGTGGAATGTGTTGTTCTATCTTTGATTGGGTAACATGTCCATACCTAGCTGTCAGACATTCATGAACAGATGACTAGAATAATTGTTACTGAAGCTAGAAACCTTTCACGTTATTTCTTTGCCACTGTGAAGAGCGCTTCTGACAAATATATTCCATGTTTGGCATGGAATTTTTCTAGTATTATTGTTTTTTTCCATTGCGTAACATGGAAAATTTCATCTTTATCCAATTTTCCCAGAATCAATTTACAAGACACATGGTTGATACCCTCAGAAGATCATGGGCTCAAGCCCCACTATACATAACACATAACCTAGGTTTTTGATTGTTACGTATTTAAGGTGGTCGCATCTCTGCTGGTATAATGTCACTTGATCCGTAGTGACATAAGCGGAGAGATTCGTGGGCTCATGGGACTCTTCCATCTGGGACCTGGAACAACCAACATCTCCTTAATAAACCTGCATTGAACTTTAACCCACATCTGTGGTATCTCATCACTTGTGTCTTTGTGACAATATCCAATCAATACATTGCAAAGGAGGACAGGAGTTGGAGAAATATTTTTTTTCAACTAGACCGGACACGAAAAGAAATCCAGCCCTTCAGATAGAAAAGTCAATGGAAAGCAAGGTAAAGAAACCCTCAGTGCACTACAAAAAGGTGTGATACAAGTGTGCTGCTGTACTTGAAATATTAACTCTGCTTCTCTCTCCACAGATACAGCCAGACACAGAATCATAGAGTATTATGGCATGGTGGCACAGTGGCACGCTGGCACAGTGGTTAGCCCTGCTGCCTCACAGCGTCAGGGACCTGGGTTCAATTCTGGCCTTGAGTGATCGTCTGTGTGGAGTTCGCACATTCTCCCCGGGTCTGCGTGGGTTTCCTCCGGGTGCTCCTGTTTCTTCCCACAGTCTAAAGATGTGCAGGTTAGGTTGATTGGCCATGCTAAATTGACCCTAGTGTCAGAGGGATTAGCAGGGTAAATATGTGAGGTTACGGGAATAGGACTTGGGTGGGATTGTGGTCAGTGCAGATTCGATGGGCCGAATGGCCTCCTTCTGCACTATAGGGATTCTATGATTCTATGAAAAAGAGGCCCTTCAGCCCATCATGTCGCACCAGCCATCAAGCCCCTTTAGATTAGAATCCCATTTTCCAGCACTTGATCTGTACCCTTGTATGATGTGGAGTTGCCGGCGTTGGACTGAGATAGGCACAATAAGTAATCTTACAACACCAGGTTAAAGTCCAACAGGTTGATTTGGTAGCACGAGCTTTTGGAGCGCTGCTCCTTCATCAAGTGAGTGCAGGATTTGTTTCACAAACAGGGCATATATAGGCACAAACTCAATTACAAGATAATGGTTGGAATGCGAGTCTTAACAGTCAATCAACTCTTTACAAGTGCAGACAATGCAAGTGGAGAGAGGGTTAAGCACAGGTTAAAGAGATGTGAATTGTCTCCAGCCAGGACAGTTAGTGAGATTTTGCAAACCCAGGCAAGTCGTGGGGGTTACAGATAGTGTGACATGAACCCAAGATCCCAGTTGAGGCCGTCCTCATGTGTGTGGAACTTGGCTCTCAGTTTCTGCTCGGTGATTCTGCATTGTCGTGTGTCGTGAAGGCCACCTTGGAGAATGCTGACCCGAAAATCAGAGGCTGAATGCCGTTGACTACTGAAGTGTTCCCCGACAGGAAGAGAACAGTCTTGCCTGGTGATTTTCAAGCAGTGTCCATTCATCCGTTGTCGTAGCGTCTGCATGGTCTCCCCAACGTACCATACCTCGGGACATCCTTTCCTGCAGCGTATCAGGTAGATAACGTTGGCCGAGTTGCAAGCCTTCAGGAGAACACGACACCACACAACTCTGCCACAGTAACCTCTGCAGCACGTGCCAGATCATCGACACGGATGCCATCATCTCATGTGAGAACACCATCCACCAGGTACACGGTGCATACTCTTGCGACTCGGCCAACGTTGTCTACCTGATACGCTGCACGAAAGGATGTACCAGGGCATGGTACATTGGCGAGATCATGCAGATGCTACGACAACGGATGAATGGACACCACTCAACAGTCACCAGGCAGGAGTGTTCCCTTCCTGTCAGGGAACACTTCAGCAGTCAAGGGCATTCAGCCTCCAATTTTCGGGTAAGCATTCTCCAAGGTGGCCTCCACGACACATGACAACACAGAATCGCTGAGCAGAAACTGATAGCCAAGTTCCGCACACATGAGGACGGCCTCAACCGGGATCTTGGGTTCATGTCACATGATCTGCAACCCCCACGACTTGCCTGGGCTTGCAAAATCTCACTAACTGTCCTGGCTCGAGACAATACACATCTCTTTAACCTGTGCTTAACCCTCTCTCCACTCGCATTGTCTGCGCCTGTAAAGACTTGATTACCTGTTAAGACTCGCATTCCAACCATTATCTTGTAATTGAGTTTGTGTCTATATATGCCCTGTTTGTGAAACAAATCCTCTACTCACCTGATGAAGGAGCAGCGCTCCAAAAGCTCGTGCTACCAGATAAACCTGTTGGACTTAAACCTGGTGTTGTGAGACTACTTACTGTGCCCTTGTATGTTGCAGTATTTCAAGTGCTCATCTAAATCCTTCTTAAATGTTATGAAGGTTCCCACCCTTTCAGGCAGCGAATTCCAGATTCCCACCACTACCTGATACCCTGGGTGAAACCATTTTTCCTCAAATCCCCTTTACACGCTCTGCCACTTACTTTAAATCTATACCCCTAATTATTGACCCCTCTACTAAGGTGAAGGTTCCTTCAAATCTACTCTACCTACGTTCCTCATAATTCTGTACACTTCATTCAGTTCCCCCTCTCAGCCTTCTCTACTTTAAGGAAAGGAACCCCAGCCGAACCAGCCTCTCTTCATAGCTGAAACATTTCAGTCCAGGTAGCATCCTGGTGAATCTCCTTTGCATCCTCTCTAATGCAACCACACCCTGGACCAGCTGTGATTTTCCAGTTTTTTGATTTGAAATGAACTGATTAGTTATCATATTGCTGTTAGTGAGGCTTGCTGAGTGAAAATGTGCTGCCACATTTCTGACGTTACAGCAGTGGCTGCAAGCACTTTGCAACTCCCAGGCAAATAGAAAGTGCTGCATATGCCCCAGTCACTCATCACCCATGTACTCATTGCTTGAATTTTAAATTCTGATTGTTGCGTTAGAATCACTCTGTGGTCTGACCCCTCCCTACTTTTGTAACCTCCAGCCCTTTGAGATCTCTGAGCTTTACCAGTTCAGGCCTCTTCCATGACTTCTTTGCCTTTCCCAGGCATTCAACTCTCTGCTTCTTTAAGATGCTCCTTAAAATCACTTCTTTTGTCAGCAGTTAAAGCTTTGATCTTTATTCCAAGAACAATGCACTGATGGATGGCACGGTGGTTAGCACTGCTGCCTCATAGCGCCAGGCACTGGGTTCCAGACTGTCGGTGTGGAGTTTGCACATTCTCCCCGTGTCTGCGTGGGTTTCCTCCCACGGACCAAAGATGTGCAGGTTGGGTGGATTGGCCATGATAAATTACCCCTTAATGTCCAAAGATGTGTAGGTTAGATGGATTAGCCAAGGGAAATGTGTGGGATTATGGGGATAGGGCAGGGGAGAGGGCCTGGGTAAGACTCCAGTTTGCTCCCACAGCCCAAGGACGTGCGGGTTAGATGGATTGGCCATGCTAAATTGACCCTTAGTGGCAAGGGGGCTAGCTAGGGTAAATGTATGGGATTATGGGGATAGGGCCTTGGTGGAATTATGGTCGGTGCAGACTCGATGGGCCAAATGGCCTCCTTCTGCACTGTAGGATACTATGATTTTATGAAGACACTCTGTCAGAGAGTTGGTGCAGACTCAATGGACCAAATGGTCTCTTTTGCACTGTGGGGATTCTATGATTAGATTTCTTACAGTGCAGGAGGCCATTCAGCCCATTGGGTCAGCACTGACTCTCTGACAGGACACCCGCCCTGACAGGCCCAGGCCCTATCCCCGTAACCCCACTTATTTACCCCATTAATCCCCCTAACTTGCACATTCTTGGACACTGAGGGGAAATTTAGCATGGCCAATCAACCTAACTGGCATATCTTTGGACTGTGGAAGGAAACCGGAGCACCCGGATGAAACCCACGCAGACACAGGGAGAACATGCAAGCTCCACACAGACAGTCACCCGAGGCTGGAATTGAACCCGGGTCCCTGGCGCTGTGAGGCAGCAGTGCTAAGTACTGTGCCACCGTGCCACTCAAAAGGATACTACAGTCAACTCCTAAAATACTTTATAGAAGCATGCTTGAATAAAGCAATGAATTCTTAGACCTGAAGCAAAAGAGTTGCTGAAGCATAAATTCTTAATACAATATAGTAAGTGACACCCATTAAAGAGAAGAATATCATGAATGTGGAAACTATGGGGAATCATCACCATCTCCGCCCTAAGGTTATAAAAGTGATGAAGAAACAATCAAAAGGCAAAACATTGTAACCAAAAATAGCCTTCAGAAAGCTGACAAGCTGAGGTACATCGTTGGGTTTAAACTCTGTTCTCCCTTGGTGTACATAGCGAGAACTGCGACTTCAGGGTCTTGAGCCCCGCTACCAACCTCGCAGACAGCGAACGTGGTCTCCAGATACCACCTAGTGTCGGACCATCGGAGCTTTGAAAAAGAAGCAGATACTGCGTGCTAACACTGTTGTTTTTTTAATCGTGAAAGAAGCTGGAAAAATGTTGAGGAGCAAGGCTACGGGCTGTAAGGATGGTAAAGGCAAAAGATGACTGAACACTACAGGGGGCAGAGTGGCTGTTACACAGCTCTGATCATGGAGTGACTCAGAAAGACAAGTGGACAAGATAAAAGAATGTAGGAATTAAGTCTGGATGGATATTCTATATCTTTGACTGATTAGAGCTCATAGAGGCTTTGTAGAAGGTAGTCTCAGAAAGGAAAATTAATGAGGTGGAGTCCATAGTAAGTGAAAATTGGGCAAAAGAGATTATTGTGAGAGCGCAAATTATTGTTTCACATTCAATTTGACTTTTCTGTTATCCAAATCGGAATATCACCACCATTTGATACTCAATAGCACTGGCACTATTGTTGAATCATATTTCTTTCTTCCCAATTGTTTCCCATTGGTGTTACTCCGAGACTCTGGGAGTCATTTTTGAGCCCATGCTCTCCATCCATCTCAAAATCCAGAGAGACTCGGAAAGTGCAATTCGCATCAGCTCCGACTGTGGGGGGGAGGGAGACGTGCTGACTCTGATCAGAAGTGGGGATGGGGGAGCCCATGAGATCTCCATGTTGGACTGTGGGGGGGGGGGAGGGGAAGTTTATTCTTGTTATGATTAGGGCGCCTTTAAAGATGGCGCCCCAATCTCAGCGCAGCCAGGTTTTTGCTTGCGTGTTGAGGCCACTCCCCCTTACATGGTGCCAAAGTACTGTAAGATCTGGAGAGAAATCCGGCGTGTTTCTCTGGAGAGAAGCACGCCGGTTTACTCGCCGGAAACAACACTCTGCCAATTTTTGGTAAGATTCCCAAGTGTTTTGGAATTGTCTTTAAAACAGAGATGAGGAGGAATTTCTTCAGCCAGAGAGCGGTGAATCTGTGGAACTCATTGCCGCAGAAGGCTGTGGAGGCCACGTCATTGAGTGTCTTTAAGACATCGATAGATATGTTCTTGATTAATAAGGGGATCGGGGTTATGGGGAAAAGGCAGGAAAATGGAGATGAGAAAAATATCAGCCATGATTGAATGGCGGAGCAGACTCGATGGGCCGAGTGGCCTAATTCTGTTCCTATGTCTTATGGTCTTATGGAATAAGTGTGTAGATAATATCACGAGACAGATTTCCACCTGTCCCCAGTGTGACTCATGCCTTGATGCTTTGACAGCAGATTCTTTTCAGGGCACCATTACTGGATTGAAAGTCAGAAGAATCACAGACAGTAATTTATTCATTTACTTCAGAAGATCTCATCTCTCATCGAGAAAACTGTCAAGAAATCTCGTTCCTGAAGAAAGCTATTCTGTACTTTGCAGGTGGTAACTAAAGGCCTGGGTGATAGCTCTGCAGTCTGAACCTCATCTAGCTGAAGATAGTGCGTCTGATGGGCTTTATTTCACTTAGTTAATTGAATATTATTTGAAACAAAGACAACATTTTTTGTAGAAGTGAGTAGAGGAATAGAAAGCTCAGGCTACCCTGGAGGCAGAGGTTACCAATCACAACTGATGGATGATGCTTTATTTTTATTGTTGGTTTTACTCGTAATGGGAATACCAATGGAGGGTTTATGTTTCTGAGTTTTGTTTCTCCTTTCATCCCTGTGCTTGCTGATCTACATTAACTCCGAGTCAAGCAACATCTTAGATTTAAGCTTCTCATCCATATTTTCAAATCCCTCTATGGCCTCGCTCCTCCCTATCTCGATAACTATAACCTCCTCCAGCCCAATGTCCCTGGTGGCACGGTGCCTCACAGCGCCAGGGAACTGGGTTCGATTCCCGACTTGGGTCATTGTCCGTGTGGAATCTGCACATTCTCCCCATGTCTGCGTGGGTTTCCTAAGGGTGCTCCAGTTTCCTCCTATAGTCTGGTTAGGTGCGTTGGCCATGCTAAATTCTCCCTCAGTGTACCCGAACAGGCACCAGAGTGTGGCGACTAAGGGATTTTCACAGTAACCTCATTGCCATGTTAATGTAAGCCTAGTTGTGACACTAATAAATAAATTTAAAATTTGAACTTATCTCTCTGTGCTTCTCTAACTCTGGCCTCTTGAGCAACACTAATTTTAATTGTTCCATCATTGGCATTCAGCTAATGATTGGTCCCGTGCTCTGGAATATCCTCCCTACACCCTTCCACCTCTCAGAATCAAGCTGCCCACGTTCTCTAAAACGCTCCTAAATTCCTACTTCTCCGACTTTTGGTCATCCAACCTCATGTGATCTTGATCAATTGGGCTAGTGGGCTGACGAATGGCAGATAGAGTTCAATTTAGATAATGCGAGGTGATGCATTTTTGTAGCTGGAACCAGAGCAGGACTTACGCAGTTAATGGTAGGGCGTTGGGGAGAGTTATAAAACAAAGAGATCCAGGGGTACAGGTTCATAGCTCCTTGAAAGTGGAGTCACAGGTGGACAGTGTGATGAAGAAGGCATTTGACATGCTTGGTTTCATTGGTCAGAACATTGAATACAGGAGTTGGGACGTCTTGCTGAAGTTGTACAAGACATTGGTAAGGCCACACTTGGAATACTGTGTACAGTCCTGGTCACCCTTTTGGAGAAAGGATATTAGAACTAGAAAGGTTTAAAAAAAAGGGACAGCATGGCCAAGTTGGGCAGAAGGGCCTGTTTCTGTGCTGTAAACCTCTATCACTCTATGACATGGCCCAGTGTCACATTTTGTTCTGTAATGCTACTGTGAAGCTCCTTGGGATGGTTTATTGTTGATGAGTAATGGGTTAATGGTTATGTTAATGATGATGTTAGCGTGACATCAGGATCAAACGGCCAAACTGCTCCAAAAACACAAGATTCAGAGCAGCCTGTGTCTGAGGAGCCATGTGCTTACCCTGAGGCCCAGAAGAATGCCGTTGACAAGATTAAAGAGCTGTTTGTCTCTTCAGATGTGCTGGCACATTTTGACCCCAAACTGCCAACAGTAGTGGCAGCTGATGCATCAGCAATGGGGCTTGGTGAAGTTCTGCTACAAACCCAAGAGGACGGCAGGAAGAAATCACGATACAATTCTTGACTGAGACTGCAAAACATTATGTAACAATCGAAAAGGAAGCACTGGCGGCGACCTGGGCCTGTGAAAAAGTTTCAGATCACTTAATGGACTTGCAGTTCAGGGTTGAACCAGACCATAAAGCTCTGGTCCCTCTCCAAAACTCTGAGAAAATAGCTAATATGCCACCAAAGTTACGGGGGACAGTTCTCCCAGCCCCACTGCGCTGTTCTAACAGGGTCTCTGGGTAATATATTTGAGAAATAGGACTGAACTACAGAGCAGGGGAATATGACTCAAATAGATAGCATCTCTGTGGACCTGGAACCAACACAGACTCATAGGATCCATGGTCCCCTTAAAATCTCTCTGCTTTGATCATTAGTGAAGCAAATTATTTCTCTAATGCTGAACCTCAAATAATTAGATTTTTAAAATTCATTCATGGGACGTGGGCATCATTGGTTGGCCAGCATTTATTGCCCATCCCTAGTTGTCCTTGGAGGGCAGTTGAGAGTCAATTCCATTGCTGTGGCTCTGGAGTCACATGTAGGCCAGACCGGGTAAGGATGGCAGATTTCCTTCCCTAAAGGGACATTAGTGAACCAGATAGGTTTTTCCAACAATCGACAGTGGTTTCACGGAGATCAGTAGATTCTTAATTCCAGATTTTTTAAATTGAATTCAAATTCCACCATCTGCCGTTGTGGGATTCGAACCCGGGTCCCCAGAACATTAGCTGGGTTTCTGGATTAATAGTCTAGCGATAATACCACAAGGTTGTCGGCTCCTGGTGTACTTGTCACAGTCTGACCCTATGCGAGTAAAGGTCTGCTCCAGTCTCTGATTGATTTAAGCATAGTTTCATTTACTTGCTGTGTAGAAGCCATGGAGTAGCTGAAAATGCACTAACCCGAGCAATCTAAAAGAAATTCATGCTGAATCAAGTCCAAACAAAGCCATGCACTGTATTGACCTGATGCAGTCAAGTGACCAATTTGGATAAAGTTGACATCCAACATGGGCTGTTGTTCATCCGTAATAATGACGCCCATTTTATTCAACATCGGTCACATGTTTCAATCTATCACAGTTAAATTATTTCCGTTATGTCTTCCACATTTAATTTTGAAAGACTGCATAGGTGGATCATAAGCTTATTTTCACTTGAAAATGTCTGCGTGGGTTTCCTCCGGGTGCTCCGATTTCCTCCCATGGTCCAAAGATGTGGTTGACTGGCCGTGCTAAATTGACCCTAGTTTCTGGGAGATTAGCAGAGTAAATACGTGGGGTTACGGGGATAGCGCCTGAGCGGGATCGTTGTTGGCGCAGGCTCGTTGGGCCAAATGTCTTCCTTCTGCACTGTAGGGATTCTATGCTTCCATGATCGACTGTCATTTTAATGACATTTTTTTTCTTTTAATCTCTCCAGATAATAAAGAATATGATGCATATTTGTCATATACCAAAATCGACCCTGACTCACTCACCCAGGAAAATAGGGAGGAGGAACAATTTGCTTTGGAAATATTACCAGATGTCCTGGAGAAGCACTATGGGTACAAACTGTTTATTCCTGATAGGGATCTAATGCCAAGTGGAAGTAAGTAAACATTACTTATTGATATCTTTGTGCGTTCATGTTACAGTATGGGAAACTCTGCAGGCTACTGCACCCAATCGGAATTTAAAAAGAAATGTTCTTTCCCAAGATGTCGGCATCACTGGCTTGGCTAATATTTATTGCCCACCTTTGATTGCCCTTGAGAATCCGCCTTCTTGAGCCCCACAGTCTGCATGCTGGACTTTAACCTGGTGTTGTTAAAACTCTTACTGTGTTTACCCCAGTCCAATGCCGGCATCTCCACATCATGGCTGTAGATGCAGCTATTAGGGAGGGAGTTTCTGGATTTTAACTCAACAGCGAGTGAAGGGACGACGATATAGCTCCAAGTCAGGATGGTGTGTGGCTTGGAGGGGCACATGCAAGGCGATGCTGTTCCCATCCATCTGATCCCCCTGTTCTTAATACAATGGTACAATCCTTCTGTCCCCTTGCCACCATTGACTAAATGGAATATTCCAGCAAGATGCAGCTGGGGAAACACAAACTGGTACATAATGCAAGGTTGCTATTCTTGTTAACAGTACTAATTAATGTGAATAAATGGTCTTTTATCCAGAGTGGGACTACAGCTGCCTGAAATATTTTTGTTACATCTTCAGGTTAAAATCCAGTATTTCAGGAAAATGGATGAGAATTTGCTTCATGCCAAGTTTCTCGGTGATTAGGGCCTCTCGTGGATGCAGGATTAAGGATGGGGGTTGGTCGGGGGGAGGAATGTGCAAAAGTGTACATGTTGGTCTGTATTTTAGAAATCTTAAACAAAAAAAACTGTTTATTTTAATCACCGCCCTTACTTTTATAGGGGAATTAATCTCTGATCAATACTTATCCCTCAATCAGCATTACACAAACGGATTATCTGGTTGTTCATAGAATCCCTACAGTGCAGAAAGAGGCCATTCGGCCCATCGATCCATCACCGACAACAATCCCACCCAGGCCTTATCCCCGTAACGCCACATATTTACCCTGCTCATCCCTCTGACATTAAGTAGCAATTTTAGCCAATCACCTAACCTGCACAGCTTTGGAGTATGGGAAGAAACTGGAGCATCTGGAGGAAACCCACGCAGACACGGGGAGAATGTGCAGACTCCGCACAGACAGTGACCCAAGCTGGGAATCGAACCCGGGTCCCTGGCACTCTGAGGCAGCAGTGCTAACCACTGCGCCGCCCATTATCGTTATCACATTGCTGCTAGTGAGAACTTGCTCAGCACAAATTGGCTGCCACGTTTTAAAGAAACTTCATTGGCTATAAAGTGCTTTGAGATGTCTGGTGGTCTTGAAAACTGGGAGATAAATACAATCATTACGTTTTCCTTTGTGGCTCCATGAATATCAATCTGATTACACAGCAGGTGTGAGTAATAGACCTGCCTAAAATTAAGAAAGATAAGGATATACTTTCCATGGAGGGAGTGCAGCGGTGGTTCACCAGACTGATTCCTGGGATGGCCGAATTGTCATATGAGGAGAGATTGGGTTGACTAGGCCTGTATTCATTGCAGTGTAGAAGAATGAGAGGGGTTCTCATTGAAATGTTTAACATTTTGGCAGGGTTGGGCAGACTAGATGCAGGGATGTTGTTTCCTCTGGTCGGGGGTGTTCCAAAACAAGGGGTCTCAGGATACAGGGAGGCCATTTAGGACTGAGGTAAGGAGAAACATCTTCACTCAGAACCTGTGGAATTCTCTACCACAGAGACCAAGTCATTGAATTTATTTAAGAAGGAAATAGAGAGATTTCTAGACCCTAAAGTGTCAAGGGGTGTTGGCAAAGAATGGAGTATGGCAATGAGATGGAGGATCAGCCATGATCATATTGAATGGCGGAGCAGGCTCGAGGGGCTGAATGGCCTGCTCCTTTTATCTATATTTCCATGGATAGAAATGGACTCCAGTAGTTGAGGAGCGACATACAAAAAATTATGGATACAAAGAACAAAGAACAAAGAACAATACAGCACAGGAACAGGCCCTTCGGCCCTCCAAGCCCGCGCCGCTCCCCGGTCCAGGATTGAATCCTGAATCCAGGATCCCCGCCCAATTTTCCAGCCTATCTACATCCTAATATCCTATCCACCGAGCTGTCCCTCACAGCTACGATGCTTTGTTCATCACAACCTATTAACTCACCCCCACCCCCCCATTCCAGACCATGTGATCTCCAGGGAGAGGCGAAAACCCAGAGTGAAAACCCCAGGGCCAATATGGGGAAAAGAAAATCTGGGAAATGCCTCTCCAACCCCCTGTGGCGATCGAAACGAGTCCAGGAGATCACACTGGCCCTGATCAGAAAATGCTTCCCAACCCTATTCATTTCCACTTCTGCTTTACGAACACCATTTGAATTCCCTGCCCCCGAGACAGGTTCCCAACTATCCGCAGTCTCGCTCTGTACTGGCACCAGCAAGATGATCATAGAATGAAGCCTTGAAACGAGAAACAAAGAACAATTAACCCGCGCCGCTCCCTGGTCCAAACTAGACCACTCTTTTGTATCCCTCCATTCCCACTCCGTTCATATAGCTGTCTAGATAAGTCTTAAACGTTCCCAGTGTGTCCGCCTCCACCACCTTGCCCGGCAACAAATTCCAGGCCCCCACAGATGTCCTTCTGATATCTGTGTTAAACCTCCCCCCCTTCACCTTGAACCTATGACCCCTCGTGAACGTCACCACCGACCCGGGGAAAAGCTTCCCACCGTTCACCCTATCTATGCCTTTCATAATTTTATATGAGATTGAGTGATAAATGACTTAGAACAGACTGCGAGAGAATCATTTTTACGTAATGAATGCTGTAGAGTTTATTTCCAGTGTTGGTGACAGAAAACTAGGCCAACATCAAGATCAAGGTTGATGAAAGTAATGTGAATGAAGGGATAGGAAGAAATAGGCTGGGAAATTTGATTAGTTTAGTGGCTGTGTGGAAGATAAACACCAAGGTGGACTGTTCGGGCTGAATGGCCGGTTTCTGTGTTCTTCTATGTATTTCCATGAATGAAAGTAGGTGTGACACAAAGAGAAAATGATCCATCAGTATCTGTGACTGACATTTAACCAGGCACATTGGTTGACTTTCTTACCTGCAGATTGACCCAACTGTAAGTTAATTCACTATCACATAAAAGCACCATCACATCTCCTACTGCTATAGTCAGTTAACATACTTTCTCCTCAATTGTCAGAGTATTCACTTCAAACTTCTTGTGGACAAGATTCTGCTGCATTTAACAAGACAGTTTTGACTTTCATACATTGCAAAGTCCTCCTTTTCTTCCACTTTGAGCTATTGAAGTGGCAGATGCACTACCTGAGGAGACTGATAATTTACCACACAACTGTGTTATGTGTGTGACTGCATCAATGTCCTATTTCTATCTGCTGATTGTGGCTTTTTGATTCTTTGATGGGATGAGGGGATCTCTGGCAAGGCCAGCACTTCTTGTCCATCCCTAATTGCCCTTGAACTGAGTGGCTTGCAAAGCCATTTCAGGGAGGTGTTAAGAGTCAACCACATTGCTGTGGGACTGGAGTCAAATCTTGGCCAGACTGTGTAAGGATGGGTTTTTAACCACACTCAATGGTATTTGCCTTGGTCACCATTACCGAGACCATTACTGAGAATGAAGGAAAATCCCAAGTTGTTTTCCAAGTACATTAAGGACAAAAGGATAATTAGAGAAAGAATAGTGCCCATTAAGGATCACAGTAGTAACTTGTGTGTGGAGCCGGAGGACATAGGAAGGGTTCTAAATGAATACTTTGCATTGGTGTTCACTAGTGAGAGAGACGATGTGGGTATATAAATCAGGGAGAAGGACTGCAATACAATTAAAGAAATTAACATGGATAGAGAGGAGGTTCTGAGTGGCCTGGCAGGCTTAACTGTAGATAATTCTCCAGGGCCGGATGAAATGTACCGTAGGCTGTTGAGTGAGGCAAGGGAAGAAATAGAAGGGGTGCTGGCAATCATTTTCAATTCCTCTCTGGCCGCAGGAGAGGGGGGCCTGGAGAATTGGAGGACAGCCAATGTGGTACCATTATTCAAGCAGGGAGGAAGGAATCAACCAGGAAACTGCAGGCCAGTCAATCTACCCTCAGTGATGGGGGAACTAATGGAAGCAATTGTGAGAAATAGAATCAAGCTTCATTTGGAGAGGCAGAGATTAATTCGGAAAAGACAGCATGGTTTTGTTCAGGGAGGGTCCTGACTAAGCAACTTGGTTGAATTTTTTGAAATGTTGACCAGGTGTGTAGATAAGGGCAATGCTTTGATGTAGTCCTCCTGGACTTCAGCAAGCCTTTTGGCAGGGTCACATATTGGGCGGGGACTGACAGAGAACATAAGAGCCCATGGGATCCAAGGAAATTGGGCAAATTGGATCCAGAATTGACTGAGTGGCAGGAAGCAGAGGGTGATGGTCGAGGGGTGTTTTTCGGACTGGAATTCTGGGCCTGATTTTACCATCACGTTTGCCCATTTTCAGGTGCGAAAGCTTGGTAAAGTCGGGCATGAGGCAAATAGTGTGATCCACGCCCGCCTCCGTGCCAACGCCTAAAAATGACCACGATCAGTACTGTGCCCAAAATGGGCGCAACAGCCATTTAAATGCATTTGCATGCATATAAATTGACTTAATGAGCTGCACGCCCAATCTTATCGGCACTTCCCCCTTTACCACCACGTTCGCCCATCCGGAATCGGCGCAAAACAGACATGCTCCATATAAGTCTGATTCGGGCACTCCATCAGTAAGAGTTAGTGAGGAGGTAAGTGACAAGCGTCTGACAGCTCTCTGCTTGAGATCGTGGGAGGAGGGGTGGGGGGGGGGCGAGGGGGTTCCTCTGCCACTCTGCCTGTGATCAGTGGGGGGAAGGGGGGGGGTCCACTGTCACTCTGCCTATGATCAGTGGGGGGAAGGGGGGGTCCGTTGCCACTCTGCCTGAGATCAGTGGGGGGGAAGGGGGGGTCCGCTGCCACTCTGCCTATGATCAGTGGGGGGAAGGGGGGGTCCACTGCCACTCTGCCTGTGATCAATGGGGGGAAGGGGGAGGGGTCCGCTGCCACTCTGCCTGAGATCAGTGGGGGGAGAGGAGGGGGGCCATTGCCACTCTGCCTGTGATCAATGGGGGGGGGGGGGGGGCAGAGGGGCCCGCGATTGGTCTGGGTGGTGGATGGGTAGAGGGATTAGGGGATCAGTAATGTTGTTGAGGTGGGGCAATGTCTGTGGGGGCCAGGGGGAGGCATTATCCAGCCCAGGAGCGATGTGGCAGGGGAGTCACATTCTATCTTTTATTTTTCTGCGCGTGTGCAGTTGGAGGTGCCGATCGGAGCTGCAGGATTTCGGGCGCGTTAAGCCCCACCCACAGGCTTGTGCAGCGCGATTCGGAATCACTGATATTTTTGCAGGCAGAGTGTGTATGGGGGGGCGCCTGAGAACAGGTCCAAAATTCGGGTCTGAAACACTCCCAGTTTCAAGTCCGTCCAGCACTTCGAATCAAAATGGTAAAATAGGGGCCCCTCTGTCCAGTGGGGTCCCGCAGGGATCAGTGTTGGCACCCTTGCTGTTTGTGGTTCATATCAATGATTTAGACTTGAATATAGGGGGATTGATCAGTAAGTTGGCAGAAGATATGAAAATTGGTAGGGTAGTGAGGAGGATAGCCTTAGATTACTGGAAGCTATGGGCAGGCTGATCAGATGGGCTGATCAGTGGCAAACGGAATTCAATCTGGATAAGCGTGAGGTGATGCACTTGGGCAGGACAAACAAGATAAGGGAATACATGATGAGAACCCCAGCCGTGGGCGAAGCTGGAGTATCCCAGCCTGGGTCTTTGTTCTTTTGGAAATGGTAACAATATTTGTGTGCATCAAGGTTGCCAACAGCAACAGAGGTCACCTGGGAGCAACAAGATCTACTTAATACAGCCGTACGAGATATTTTACAACGGATTCTGTCTCTTAGCTTCAGTAAAACTGTAATGATGTTGGCTTGTTTTGCTCGGAATGACTTTATCAAATCACTGCCTTCTGTAATTTGCTCAGGCGAGGCCCGGGGCTTTACTGTATCACCTGATCTAACACTACAGTCAGTTGAAACTGTAATTAATAATTTACTCCCACAGCGATGGACAGACTGCTGCACATTTAGAGCTATGCTTATTTGCTGTGCTCATATTGGCTAATCTCCCTGAGATTTACTCTGCTAAACATCTTGTATTTGGCACCTTCCCAATACTTAGAATCATAGAATCCAACAGTGCAGAAGGAGGCTATTCAGCCCATCAAGTCTGCACCAACCACAGTCCCACCCAGGCCCTATACCCATAACCCCAAGCATTTATCCTAGCTAGTCCCCCTGACACTAAGTGGCAATTTGGCACGGCCAATCCACCTAACCTGCTCATCTTTAGACTGTGGGAAGAAACCGGAGCACCCGGAGGAGAATGTGCAAACTCCACATAGACAGTAACCCAAGCTGGGAATCGAACCTGGGTCCCTGGTGCAGTGAAGCAGCAGTGCTAACCACTGTGCCACCGTGCCGTGCCACCATGCCATACTGGGCCAGAATTTTGCACACCCACTCCCGGTGGGGTTCCGAGGTGTGTATGTGGGGGTGGGGGAAAGCGTGCAATTGCATGGACAGAATTACCTCCACGTTCGTGCCTGCCCCAACCTGGTTGTGATTCTAGAGTGGGACGGCAGGGTCTCAGATAGTGTGGTGGACTTCAGTTGTACCTTTGTCCTACCTGGACCACCGTTGTGTGTTTGTCATGCCTGGACACATCCCCGACCGGCTCCTCCCCTTGTCACCTAGTATAAAGGTGGCTGTTTCCTCCCCCTTGTTCAGTTCGTGTTGGTTATCTGTTGGCATGTGCTCCTGGTTCTGTAATGAATAATACCCTACAGTTGTATTGGCACACAAGTAGTCTTTTGCCTAATTGATAGCGCATCAGATAGGAAGGCTGATAACCATTATCATAGAATCTACTAAGCAGAAGGAAGCTATGTGGCCCATCGAGCTTGCACCGACAACAATCCCACCCAGGTCCTATCCCCGTAACCCCACATATTACTTTCCTAATCCTCCTGACACTGGGGTTAATTTAGCATGGCCAATCAACCTAACCCAAACATCTTTGGACTGTGGGAGGAAATCAGAGCATCCAGAGGAAACCCACGCAGACACGGGGAGAATGTGCAAACTCCACACAGGCAGTGACCCGAGGCCGGAATCGAACCCGGGTCCCTGGCGCTGTGAGGTATCAGTGCTAACCACTGTGCCACCGTGCCGCCCTAAAGAGCCGCACTTAAATGCCTTTTTCAGCCCAGCCTCAACTTTTAGTTTGGTGTGCAGGTGACAGGTCAGAGAAGGAAGACCAAGGAAAAACAAAGTTCAGTCTTGGGTGGGAAGTGTGAGGAGGGTGGCGCCTCCATCAGGAGGCCCCTTCACTAGGCCCTCCTCTCAAAGCCTGGTGGCCTCCAGACCTCCCCCACCACCCTCCTCTCATTCAGTCTATCCGCGAAGACTCCAATCATGCCCCTTATAGCCCCACAGATGTTCTTGAGCGTCCCCACTCTGGGGACTCCCTGCTATTTTCCTGTCCTCTGTGTCCCGGATCTTAGTTCCGAGCAGCCCCCTGCAGTGCCTCTTCTGGCCACTGCAGCGCTGTTCCCGGAATGACTGGAGTCTCTAAAACAGGGCTACCTCCCGAATGAGGGCAGAGGTCTCACCTTATGCCAATCAACACTCATTAATCATAAATTGGCATTGGGGTTGCTGGAGTTGGCAGGGGTTTGGTTCCATTGGGATAGCCAAGCCGCCACAATCCTGAAAATTCAGGCCTTGGAAAAATGCTACTCGCCCTGTTGAAAAAATTAAAATGGATGGCTCTGTTATCAGTAGAACTGAAGGGACAGCAAGGCATTGACTGATACGACTCACTTTAATACCATACTTAGTGCAGTTATAAAATCATAGAATAGTTCAGAACAGACAACCAATTTTCACACAGCAAAATCCCACAAATAGCAGGCGGGATTCTCCAGCCTTTCATGCCAGCGGGATTCTCTGGTCCCGCTGCAGTGAACATAGATTTGGCTGAGCGCCAAATTCCCCCATCCGCTCTGGCAGTGGCGGCAAGATGTGAACGGCTGGAGAATCCTGGCCAGCAAGAGCAAGAAGACCATAAACTATGTAACATAGGGGCTGAAGCTCGCGTACATTCCTTCACACTCATTTAATGAATGAAGTTCGTTGGCATTGCATGCATGCAAATAGTCCATTTTTGTTTAATTTCCTGGGGATCACAAAGACTTCTCCCTCTTTGCAATGGTGCTCAAAGCCAGGGTTTTTCATCAAGTGTACGTGGAAGCAGAGTGTTCCATCTGTTTCGGATATGCAGTGACATACCTAAAAGCACTGAATCCCTACTGGCCCACATAATCAAGACTCCTGGTCACTCCTACCCCACCTCGCACTGTGCTGAAGAGGCCTCTATTGTTGCTTGAGCACTGACAGTAGGAGTTGGATGTTACAGGGCAGTGCAGCCACCAACCAACCCCGCCCCACTCCAGCCCAGCCCAACTTAGTCCAACCAAAATGTCAGGGGAGAAACCCCCGTACCTCTCACCCGACAAACACTGATCCAAAATAGGAGGACATCTGCCCCGCTGTCTTTATATGGTCACCAATTATGAAGTTCCCTCTCAGACAGTGGCCAGCCAATGAGAGACCGGCAGCCCTCCAGCACTGGCAATTGATAGTCATTCAAGCTCAAGGAGGTATTCAGCATTGAGTTGAGTCAGGAATCTCCTTGAGTGCCAAGTCAGCAGACTTTGGGGGTCACGTTGGGGCAAGGTGTTTAGGGGAAAGGTTCTAAGGTCGGGGAATTTGGCCTTTCGATGGGCCCAGGAGACACGTTAAGGAGGGAGCCTCTTTCATACCACCGGCCTGCACAGGGAAAACAGCCAGGGTTGGGCACTTGGCACTGTCCCCTTCCACTGTCGGTTCAATCCCAGCTTTGGCAGGTTGAGGCCCTTAAGTGGGAATTAATTGGTCACATAGGAGTTTCAATTTTTCCGTGGATGGACAGGTCGCCCGTGCCATCACTGCCACTGGTAAAAATGTGATGGAGGCAGGAATGGACAGGTAGGTGGTGAGTTGGATTCTACATACCTCCTCCCAACTTCAAATCTGTCAACATAGGAGCGTAAGGGTGGCACAGTGGTAGCACTGCTGCCTCACAGTGCCAGTAACCCGGGTTCAATTCTGGCCATGGGCAACTGTGTGGAGTTTGCACATTCTCCCCATGTCTGGGTGGGTTTCCTCCGGGTGTTCTGGTTTCCCCCCATACTCCTAAGATGTGCAGGTAGGTTGATTGGCCATGATAAATTGCCCCTTAGTGTCAGGGGGACTAGCAGCGTAAATACGTGGGGTTATGGAGATGGGGCCTGTGTGGGATTGTTGTCAGGGCAGACTCGGTCGACCAAATGGTCTCCTTCTGCAATGTAGGGATTCTCTGATTCTATAAAATCTAGCCCCAAGTGTCAGTACGTTATTTTAGCAGGCAAAACTTCTGTGTCAACTTTCCCTTATCTTGACATCAACGGTGGCACAGTGGCTAGCACTGCTGCTTCACAGTGCCAGTGACCTAGGTTCAATTCCTAGCTTGGGTCGGTGTCTGTGTGGAGTTTACACGTTCTCCCCGTGTCTGCGTTTTCTCCGGGTGCTCCAGTTTCCTTCCAGAGCCCAAAAGATGTGTTGGCTAGGTGCATTGGCCATGCTAAATTCTCCATCAGTGTACCTGAACAGGTGTGGCGATTAGGGGATTTTCACAGTAACTTCATTGCAATGCTAATGTAAGCCTACTTGTGACACTAATAAAACTTTAAACCCTGCTGTATCTCCAGCACAGATAATAGCCTCTGGCCATCATCCTTGCTGAGACAAGGAGGGAAAGGTATCAATGTACCACACAAACTGTATCAGTAAAAAAAAATGCTTTACATGAAGCAGCTGGATTTTTTTTAAATGAGTGTTTCCCAATTCTGGAGGATTTAAAGTAATATTGAATTAACTTCACTTCAAAGGCTCATTCAAAGAAAATGGTGAGATCTGTAATTGGTCAAAATCAGTCGAGCAGCTGACATCAATTGAAGTGTTTCGTCTGAAAACCCAATTATGGATTATACGTCCGTCAGAGCAAACCTTTTTTCTCTCTCTAAACTTTTTATAAATGTTCCAGCACTCATTTAATTCGCTGCCTTAATTCACTCCAACCTTCTTGTTAATAGTCTGGTTCTCGGTAATATAATATTGCTTCTTTTTGGCAGCTGTTAATACTTGTGAGCTGTTGCTATGGTTGTGTGAAACAATAAGCACTCATGTCCAAGAGTGATACACCACAAAATGTTGGACAGAATCTTGTGGAGGTGGCGCGAGTCTTGGCCACCAGCTGGTGAGACCTTTGTGTCGCCTCTTTTGGGGGAGGACCGCCTCATCTTGTGCCACTCAGGCAGTTGACAGGCCAGCGCGGGTCTTCCCCTCCCAGGAGCGGAGGGACCACCCGCCGAGAGCTGTCAGCCAATCCGAGGTCAGCAGCTCTTTTGTACTCAGTGGTGCCACCAGGGAGGTGGTGGCTGCTGTGTGCACTACACCCCCTCAAGGCTTCGGTGGAATCCAGGCACAAGTGAATGATGGCGGGGGGCTGCTGGAGGTTGTGGGGTCGTGGAGTAATGTGGGAGGATGATTGGCAGCAAGAGCAGGGGAGTAGCTGCCAGTAGGCCTCCCCTTCCCCATGCTGGTCCCTCAATCAAGCACTGAGTGCCTTAGAATGAGGAACACCCACTGGGGACCCACAAGCAAGCAAACACACATGGCTTCCTGCATGGCATGCCCACCCGCCATCAGATTAATACCAGTGCAGCAGTATGAAGTTACTTAATTGCCCATTTCAAGGACACAATTGGCAGTAGGACAGCTGCACCAAACTTAATTAGGGTGGAGGCAGCAAGGTGGTGATTCATCACTGTCTCTGTGGAGTTTGCACGTTCTCCCCATGTCTGCGTGGGTTTCCTCCGGGTGCTCCGGTTTCCTCCCACAGTCCAAAGATGTGCGGGTTAGCTGGATTGACCATGTTAAATTGTCCTTTAGTGTCAGGGGAGCTGGCGAGAGTAAATGCATGGGGTGCTGGGGATAGGGCCTGGGTGGGATTGTGGTTGGTGCTGACTCGATGGCCTGAATCTTCACTGTAGGATTCTATGATTCTGTCCCCTCACCTGCCACCCTCCCACTGATTATCATGGTTATCAAGGTTATCATGGTGCGGGCAAAAAATTGTACCCACTATTTATTGTCACTCTACCTATTCCTTGAACCAAAATATATTCCATCTGTTTTTATAAATGCACCATATGCACAATTTTATCCATCCACTAAATTTATGAAGTAATGGAGTCAAAGAATGACTACATTTATCTGATTTCAACTACATTCACCCTTGGCTGAATCTGAGCAGGACATTGAGTGACAGGGGTTTTGACTCATGATTAAAGATTCACACAGGAAAAGAAATCCAGACCAGTTAACAACTTGGGGAACAGATTCCAAACATTAACACGAAGGATCGGGTTTTTCCCCTTCCAAGTGGCAGTCGGGAGTCTGGCCATTTTCCAATGTTGCAATCCCACCTCTTGAATGGCCATGTCCCCCCACCATGTTTTCAACCCATAGCATTAGGGTGCCCGGGGAATGTCATCACCTCTCAACTAGGGCAGATGCTAAAGCTGGAGCGGGTGGATGTCAAGGTGTGCAGGTTAGAAGGTCCACCTCCATTTGCTGGCACATCAGCCCAGTTTGGTAGGTGAGTGAGGCCCCTAATCCTCAACCCCCTATTCCCCCCACTCATACCTCATGTCTATGCCCCAATATCTCCCCCACATTACCCATGCTCCCTCCTCCCCATTCCCACTTGCACAGCATCCACTATGTACAGAGTTCTTGAGCTTTATAATAACATGAGGAAATATTTGAGATACTGATGAAACTGTCAAGATAAACAAGAAGTTATTCAAAATCCACTTCAAGAATTAATTCTCCTGTTAATATTCCTAAAAGTATCTAGATAAACAAACGCATAGTTTCCTTGTCAGCTGTAAAACAACCCCTGCTGAGTTGAACCCATTAGTGGGATCTGGAGCTCAGTCAAGAATGCATAATGAGGTTCTGAGATTCTATCACACAACTGTGTAAATAAAACCTCCAGAGTCGTTGAAAGAGCTCAGCTATTATCTCATGCTTTAAAGCAGGGAAACAAATCTCTGAGCTGTTGATCAATTAATAGATTAAATAACAAGGGACGATTGACACAGTCAAATCTGAATATCAGAATTGTTCACTGCTTGCAAACACTTTATCCATTTGATAATGTATTCTAATGCATCTGAAGACTTTTCCACTTTCACAATGTAATGTTCACTTGCATTTTAAGAACAAAGCCCGATCATTATTTGCCCCATGAAAAACATACTGAACTAACCATTATTATTAAATAATCATAAAATCACAGAATCCCTACAGTGCAGAGTCCACACTGATTCGCCGAAAGAACATCCCAATCAAGCCCTCCCCTTCACCCTAACCCCATAACCCCACACATTTACCATGACTAATCCACCTAACCTACACATCTTTGCATACTAAAGGACAATTTAGCACAGCCAGTGCTTTGGACTACAAGGAAACCAGGGCAGACAGAGGGAAAACAGACAAACTCCACACAGACAGTGACCTGAGGCCAGAATCGAACCCGGGTCCCTGGTGCTGTGAGGCAGCAGTGCTAACCACTGTGACACGTGAAGTTGACAACATCTTTTGAACTTACCTATTAAAAGATTTCAGACTCCAGACTAGGGATCCTCCATGGCTCAAGACAGTTCTGGGATGGTGTGAACCATGTCACCTTCAAAAACTGGCCCAGTTCCATCAACATTGCAGTAGGTCTAAGGTGCCCACTCCCACAATGTAGCTGCCAAGGTCAAGAGTGTCTCATGCAGGCTCACAACCCAACCCCTTTCCAATGCTGTAAACAATTGCCACCGACAGGAATGGGAGCAGGATTTCCATATGCAGGACCCACCTGCCTCTTTCAACGAATGTTGCAATGGGGTAATCTGGCCTTTGGATCTCTGTGTAAAGAAAAATAAATAAAGTTGTCCCTCTCAACAGCACTTTTCAAATAGAAGGAGACAAGTGATCTGTCCCTGGGCCTGTACAATACTACTAACTAATCTGTGAGGTTATGCCTGAAAGTTATCATGAGTATTTTATTCTTTAACTTTTCATGAGATATGGGCGTCGCTGGTTGAGCCAGCGTTTGTTGCCCATCCCGAAATGCTCTTGAACTGAGTGACTTCCTAGGACATTTCAGAGGGCAGTAAAGAGTCAACCACATTGCTGTGGTCAGGAGCCACACCTAGGCCAGACCGGATAAAGGCGGCAGATTTCCTTCCCTGAAGGACATGATTGATTGATTGATTTAATTTATTATTGTCACATGTATTTACGTACAGTGAAAAGTATTGTTTTTTGCGCGCTTACAGACAAAGCATGCCATTCATAGAGAAGGAAAGGAGAGGGTGCAGAATGTAGAGTTACAGTCATAGCTAGGGTGTAGAGAAAGATCAACTTAATGCAAGGTAAGTCAATTCAAAAACCTGACAGCAGAAGGGAAGAAGATGTTCTTGAGTCGGTTGATACGTGACCTCAGACTTTTGTATCTTTTACCCGACAGAAGAAGGTGGAAGAGAGAATGTCCAGGGTGCGTGGCGTCCTTAATTATCCTGGCTGCTTTGCCGAGGCAGCGGGAAGTGTAGACAGAGCCAATAGAGTGAACCAGATGGGTTTTTACAGCAATCGATGATGGTCGTCACCATTACTAAGAATAGCTTCATAATTTCCAGACTTTATTAATTTAATTCAATTTCCACCAGCTGCTATGGTGGGATTTGAACCCATGCAAGAGACAGAGTCATGTGCTTAAACTTGCACGACCATCTCTCCAACATTTCGCCCCTGAACTTTCTTGCCTCCTCCTGTTGGAATTTCCTCGACTATACGCTTCTCCCAAGACAGCTAAATGCAATCAAGCTTATACTCGATGATGGATAGTGAGTGGGAGCTGATGTCCTATCACTCCATAAGATAAAAGACCTGGACTGAGCTGTCCTCCCAGTTTTTTTCCCACATCCGCACAAATCTTTCCCAGCAAAGCTACTTTCTCAGACTAACCTTTCTGCAAGACAGCTGAAGCAGCTAAAGGTAGCAGCTTCTGTAAAAGAAACACACACACAAGTGGAAGACACCAGATATTCGTGCCGTAATAGTGATTTGGAATGTCA
The DNA here is from genome assembly GCF_964213995.1 of Mustelus asterias. Classification (NCBI taxonomy): domain Eukaryota; kingdom Metazoa; phylum Chordata; class Chondrichthyes; order Carcharhiniformes; family Triakidae; genus Mustelus; species Mustelus asterias. The sequence goes on from NC_135804.1 coordinate 137,320,817, forward strand.
TTACTGCTTGCAGAAGTCTTAAAGCCTTAGCTCAATCAGCAGTGGGACTGACGTCGACACTGTGCTGAGTTGCAGGATTTCACAGCCCAGCATTTCAATGTACTCGACATTGTTGGACATTCATAAATAAAGAATGAACGACATCTCGACTCAGGAACATAGCAACCCACTGGTTACCGATGATTAAAAAGATATGAATCCTACTCCGTCGGAATTATTAATAGTGGCAATCTGACATCTTGACTTTTTTACTTTTAACTTTATTGTTGAAATAGTTAATAACTGCGCAATCTATTTTCAACCAATGATTTTTATTTCTTAGTGCACACTGCTATAGTGCTATTTGATTCACTATCCTGGAAATGATGAAAGTCTTCACATAGTTAGTTCATGCTTGTGTTTAACTTTTGCTGATTAAGGTTGACAGATGGTTCTGCCTTCAGAAGCTAAACTGATGCGCTTTGTTTGCGAATGGTTTAACCTCTGCCCATATATAACTCTCTGTCTAACTTTCTCCCAGTAAGAATTCTCACAACACCAGGTTAAAGTCCAACAGGTTTATTTGGTATCACGAGCTTTTGGAGCGCTGCCCCTTCTTCAGGTGACTCATCCTGGTGAAGGAGCAGCGCTTCGAAAGGTCGTGCTACCAAATAAACCTGTTGGACTTTGACCTGGTGTTGTGGGACTTCTTACTGTGCCTATCCCGGTCCAATGCCGGCATCTCCACATCATGACTTTCTCCCATGTAATAGAGACATGAAGCAGTCCTGAAGTTCTGTATGTTTTCAATTTCTTAAAAAATTATTTTAAATGCTATTTATAAAATCCTTGCAGTGCAGAAGGAGACCATTCGCCCGATGTGCCTGCACTGACTCTCTGAAAGAGCATCTTAACTGAGCCCTATGCCTGTAATCCCATGCATTTACCATGCCTAATCCACCTAACCTTCATATTTTTGGACATTAAGGGGCAATTTAGCATGGCCAATCCACTTAACTGCACATCTTGGGACATTAAAGAACAACTTAGCATGGTCAATCCGCCTAACTACGCATCTTTGGACACTAAGAGACAATTTAGTGTGGCCAATCCACCTAAATGCACATCTTGGGACACTAAGGGGCAAGTTAGCATGTTCAATCCACCTAACCTGCACAGTTTTGGACTGTGGGAAGAAACCGGAGCACCCGGGGGTTATTAGAAAGACATTATAAATGTCTACAATGGCTCACTGTAACATTCTTGTCTTTGAGTCATTCAGTTGTAGGTCCAAAACCTACTTCTGAGATTGAGCTCATAATCGAGATGAGATGTTAACCCGAAGTTCTGTCTACTCTCCCAATTGGCTGATTAAGAACCAAAGGTTGCTATTCAATGCAACACAGTGGCACTTTCCCTTGTGTCCTTGCCAATATTGCAACGGTGACTTTACCTGAAAAGATTGTCATTGGTTGCAAAGCGGAGGTGATGGCTCGTGGTAATAACACTAAACTATTAGAACATAGAACATAGAACAGTACAGCACAGAACAGGCCCTTCGGCCCACGATGTTGTGCCGACCTTCATCTGAAACCAAGATCAAGCTATCCCACTCCCTACCATCCTGGTGTGCTCCATGTGCCTATCCAATAACCGCTTAAATGATCCTAAAGTGTCTGACTCCACTATCACTGCAGGCAGTCCATTCCACACCCCAACCACTCTCTGCGTGAAGAACCTACCTCTGATATCCTTCCTATATCTCCCACCATGAACCCTATAGTTATGCCCCCTTGTAATAGCTCCATCCACCCGAGGAAATAGTCCTTGAACGTTCACTCGATCTATCCCCTTCATCATTTTATAAACCTCTATTAAGTCTCCCCTCAATCTCCTCCGCTCCAGAGAGAACAGCCCCAGCTCCCTCAACCTTTCCTCATAAGACCGACACTCCAAACCAGGCAGCATCCTGGTAAATCTCCTCTGCACTCTTTCCAGCGCTTCCACATCCTTCTTATAGTGAGGTGACCAGAACTGCACGCAATATTCCAAATGCGGTCTCACCAAGCTCCTGTACAGTTGCAGCATAACCCCACGGCTCTTAAACTCCAACCCCCTGTTAATAAAAGCTAACACACTATATGCCTTCTTCACAGCTCTATCCACTTGAGTGGCAACCTTTAGAGATCTGTGGATATGGACCCCAAGATCTCTCTGTTCCTCCACAGTCTTCAGAACCCTACATTTGACCCTGTAATCCACATTTAAATTTGTCCTACCAAAATGAATCACCTCACATTTATCAGGGTTAAACTCCATTTGCCATTTTTCAGCCCAGCTTTGCATCCTATCTATGTCTCTTTGCAGCCTACAGCACCCCTCCACTTCATCCACTACTCCACCAATCTTGGTGTCATCAGCAAATTTACTGATCCACCCTTCAGCCCCCTCCTCTAAGTCATTAATAAAAATCACAAAGAGCAGAGGACCAAGCACCGATCCCTGCGGCACTCCGCTAGCAACCTGCCTCCAGTCCGAAAATTTTCCATCCACCACCACCCTCTGTCTTCGATCAGATAGCCAGTTACCTATCCAATCGGCCAACTTTCCCTCTATCCCACACCTCCTTACTTTCATCATAAGCCGACCATGGGGGACCTTATCAAACGCCTTACTAAAATCCATGTATATGACATCAACCGCCCTACCTTCATCAACACACCTAGTTACCTCCTCAAAAAATTCTATCAAATTTGTGAGGCACGATTTGCCCTTCACAAATCCGTGCTGACTATCCCGGATTAATCCGCATCTTTCTAAATGGTCGTAAATCCCATCCCTAAGGACCTTTTCCATCAATTTACCAACCACCGAAGTCAGACTAACCGGTCTATAATTACCAGGGTCATTTCTATTCCCTTTCTTAAACAGAGGAACAACATTTGCCACTCTCCAGTCCTCTGGCACCATCCCCGTGGACAGTGAGGACCCAAAGATCAAAGCCAAAGGCTCTGCAATCTCATCCCTCGCCTCCCAAAGAATCCTAGGATACATTTCATCAGGCCCAGGGGACTTATCGACCTTCAGTTTATTCAAAACTGCCAGTACATCCTGTGGTGGACCTCAGTTGTGCCTTTGTCCTATATGGACCACCATTGTGTGTGTTTGTCATACCTGGACACATCCCCTTCCAGTTTGGTTCCTCCCCTCAGCACCTAGTATAAAGGTGGCTGTCTCCTCCCCCTTGTTCAGTCCAGGTCGGTTAATTGTTGGGATCTGCTCCTGATTCTGTTGTGAATAAAAGCCTACACTTATATTGGCATATCGGTAGTCTTTCGCCTTATTGATAGTGCATCAATTTTATTCACAACAGTTACTAGTATGGAGCAGTTTCTAAAACCCGACAAGTTAGCTTTAGACCCTCAAGAGGTTGGAGCCTCTGATAAATTTGATCATTGGTTGGACTGCTTCGAAGCATTCGTCGACACCGCTACGGCCATCGACACCGACGCTGCTAAACTCCACGTGCTCCGCGCCCGGGTAAGCGAAACTGTCTATGGAATCTTCCGGGACGCTGCTACTTACGCGGACGCTATCGAACTCCTAAAAGGGCAGTTCCGAAAGAGCCCTAACGTGGTTTACGCCAGACACCTCCTAACTACCCGCAAACAGCAGCCAGGAGAATCGTGCGCCCAATTTCTGCGCGCCCTGCGAGTCCTCGCCCGAGCATGCAACTGTAAGGCTGTTTCAGCAGCTCAGAACACGGAGGATCTGATCCGCGACGCCTACGTTGCGGGCATTGAGTCTACATACATCCAGCAGCGTCTGCTGGAACAAGATGACCTAGACCTCCGGAAAACGGCCACGATGGCTGAAACGTTAGAAGCAGCCTCCCATAATCTCGGGTCTTACCTTGGATCCCGTTCCACCGACGGCTCCACTGCGACGGCTGCTCCAGCAGGGCCCAAATGTTACTTTTGTGGCCTCCCTAAGCACCCTCGGCGTCACTGCCCGGCAAAGGACGCGATTTGCTCCGGATGCGGTAAGCTAGGCCACTTTGTCAAAGTCTGCAGAGCAAAGCCGCTTCTGAAGACTCGTGGAGCCATGTGTGCTCCGAGGGCGCGGCCATCTTTGATGCAGGCGGCGGCTGCGCGCGAATCGCCATCTTGGATGCGGTCACCGGAAGTGCGGGAATCGCCATCTTTGATGCGGTCACCGGAAGTGCGGGAGTCGCCATCTTTGATGCGGTCACCGGAAGTGCGGGAGTCGCCATCTTTGAGACTGGCATCAAGGCAAGCTGAGCAGGAAGCTTCATCCGTGACGTCATCAGACGGCGACGAAGATGGATTCTTCTTTAATTCAACAGTGGCATCGATTTGCCTGGACCAGTCGCAGCCACATCAACTCTCCAAGTCCATAATGGAGATCAAGGTAAATGGTTATGCAGAAAACTGCCTGTTTGACTGTGGGAGCACGGAAAGTTTTATACACCCTCGCACAGTGCGTCAATATGCCCTTCCCGTGCGACCCTGGAGCCAGACCATCTCCATGGCCTCGAATTCTCACTCAGTGGAGGTCCTCGGGTGCTGCTTGGTGACGCTGACGGTACAGGGCACAGTCTACGAGCGTTTTCGGCTCCTCGTGCTGCCGCGACTCTGCGCAGCTGTACTGCTGGGGTTAGATTTCCTCAGCCATCATAGAAGCGTCATCCTGCAGTACGATGGCCCTTATCCCCCGCTCTCCGTCTGCCAGGCTCCGTCACGGCAGCGCCCCTCGCGCACCACCTGCAGTCTCTCGACCCTCAAGATCACCCCCCCCCCGTTATTTGATAACCTCACCCCGGATTGTAGGCCTATAGCCACCAAGAGTAGGCGCTATAGTGCGGATGACCGGGCCTTCATTCGGTCCGAGGTACAACGTTTGCTCCAGGAAGGGATTATCCAGGCCAGCACCAGCCCCTGGAGGGCGCAAGTGGTCGTAGTTAAATCGGGGGAGAAACACCGCATGGTGATTGACTACAGCCAGACCATAAACAGGTATACCCAACTAGATGCATATCCTCTTCCCCGTATCGCGGACATAGTCAACCACATCGCGCACTATAGGGTTTTTTCAACGATCGATTTGAAATCGGCTTACCACCAGCTCCCTATCCGCTCGGAGGATCGCCCATACACTGCCTTTGAGGCGGATGGCCGCCTCTACCAGTTCCTCCGAGTCCCCTTTGGTGTCACCAATGGGGTCTCAGTCTTCCAACGGGCCATGGATCAAATGGTGGACCAGCACGGACTACGGGCCACTTTCCCGTATCTGGATAACGTCACCATCTGCGGCCATGACCTGCAGGACCATGATGCCAACCTACAAAAATTCCTTCGTACGGCCACTCTCCTGAACCTCACATACAATGAGGCGAAGTGTGTTTTCCGGACACGCCGCCTCGCCATCCTTGGGTACGTGATAGAAAATGGTGTCCTTGGCCCCGACCCAGCCCGTATGCGTCCCCTTATGCAGCTTCCCCTCCCTACTACCCTCAAAGCACTGAGGAGATGCCTGGGCTTCTTCTCCTATTATGCCCAGTGGGTTCCCCGTTACGCAGATAAAGCCCGTCCGCTCCTAAAATCGACCTCTTTTCCCCTGGCGGAGGAGGCCTGTCGGGCCTTCGATGACATCAAAGCGGACATCGCGAAGGCCGCGATGCACGCTGTGGACGAATCCATCCCATTCCAAGTGGAAAGTGATGCGTCTGACTTTGCCCTAGCTGCCACCCTTAACCAGAGGGGCCGTCCGGTGGCCTTCTTTTCCCGGACCTTACAAGGCCCTGAGATTCGACACTCCTCCGTCGAGAAGGAGGCCCAGGCCATCGTGGAAGCCGTCCGGCACTGGCGCCATTATCTCGCGGGCCAACGATTCACCTTAATTACGGACCAGCGGTCAGTTGCCTTCCTGTTTAACACCAGGCAAAAGGGCAAGATTAAGAATGACAAGATCTTGCGGTGGAGGATTGAGCTCTCCACCTACAGATATGACATCATGTACCGGCCTGGGAAGCTCAATGAGCCCCCAGACGCCCTGTCCCGTGGATCATGTGCCAGTGCCCAACTAGACCAGCTACAGTCCCTCCATAACGACCTCTGTCACCCGGGTGTCACCAGATTTTTCCATTTTGTCAAGTCCCGTAACCTGCCCTTCTCCCTTGAGGAAGTCCGGACGATTACCAGGCAATGCAGGGTCTGCGCTGAGTGCAAACCGCAGTTCTACCGGCCAGGTAGGGCGCACCTTGTGAAGGCCACTCGCGCGTTCGAGCGCCTTAGCGTTGATTTTAAAGGCCCCCTCCCCTCCTCTAACCGCAATGTTTATTTCCTGAATATCATTGACGAATACTCACGTTTCCCTTTTGCCTTCCCCTGCTCGGACATGACCACGGCTACAGTGATTCGGACCCTGAACAAGCTCTTCACCCTGTTCGGCTTCCCAGCCTATATTCATAGCGACCGTGGGTCCTCTTTCATGAGTGATGAGCTGAGGCAGTACCTGCTCGCCAAAGGCGTTGCCTCCAGCCGCACCACTAGCTATAACCCCAGGGGCAATGGTCAAGTAGAGCGGGAGAACGCAACCGTCTGGAAGGCCGTTCTATTAGCGTTACGGTCTAGGGGCCTTCCAGTCAGCCGTTGGCAAGACGTCCTTCCGGACGCATTACATTCCATTAGGTCACTCTTGTGCACAGCGACCAATACGACCCCTCACGAGCGGATGTTTTCATTTCCCAGGAAGTCCTCCTCGGGTACTTCGCTCCCGGATTGGCTGATGTCCCCGGGACCCGTCCTGCTTCGGAAGCATGTCCGGACCCATAAGGCAGATCCCTTGGTCGAGGAGGTCCAACTGCTCCATGCTAATCCCCAATATGCTTATGTAGCGTACCCTGATGGGCGGGAGGACACGGTTTCTGTCCGTGACTTGGCACCCGCGGGTGCCCCGGAGGTCACCACGTCCTTCCGCCCCACGGTCCCTGGTGTCGTCCATTCGGAGACTGCTACGCCTCTTCCTCCCTCAGTCCCTGTCCCCAATGTAGTGTGCCCAGAGCCTGTTGCAGCCCCCCACCCCCCAGCTCCGGTTCCCACTGTTCCCCATACGCCACCAGGGCCACAGCCCATTCCTCTCGCCCCTATGTACAGCTCGCTTGAGTCGCCGGAGCCGTCGCCACGCAGTACCCGACGACTGGACGGGACGACGGATCGGTCCGCTTCACACCACCCAGCGCCTTCTCTCGACGCTCACTGTACGGAGCCTGGGCCGACATCGCTCCCTGCTCGGACGACTCTGCGACCTGCACTACGACGATCGCGACGACGGATCAAGCCACCGGTTCGTCTGGACTTGTGATATTGTTTCCGCTTCACCCCCGTGTTGTTTTTTAAAAGGAAGGGGTGAATGTGGTGGACCTCAGTTGTGCCTTTGTCCTATATGGACCACCATTGTGTGTGTTTGTCATACCTGGACACATCCCCTTCCAGTTTGGTTCCTCCCCTCAGCACCTAGTATAAAGGTGGCTGTCTCCTCCCCCTTGTTCAGTCCAGGTCGGTTAATTGTTGGGATCTGCTCCTGATTCTGTTGTGAATAAAAGCCTACACTTATATTGGCATATCGGTAGTCTTTCGCCTTATTGATAGTGCATCACATCCTCCCTCCGAACATCTATTTCCTCCAGCCTATTAGCCTGTAACACCTTCTCTTCCTGAAAAACATGGCCCCTCTCCCTGGTGAACACTGAAGAAAAGTATTCATTCATCACCTCGCCTATCTCTACTGATTCCATACACAAGTTCCCACCACTGTCCTTGACCGGCCCTAACCTCACCATGGTCATTCTTTTATTCCTCACATAAGAGTAAAAAGCCTTGGGGTTTTCATCCAGAAACTCGGCTAATGTCCTGGGGACCCGGGTTCGAATCCCACCATGGTAGAAGTTGAACTCTATTTTTAAAAATCTGGAATTAAGAATCTACTGATGAATATGAAGCCATTGTCGATTGTCAGAAAAACCCACTTGGTCCTTCAGGGAAGGAAATCTGCCATCCTTACCTGGTCTGCCCTGTGTGTGACTCCAGACCCACAGCAATGTGGTTGATTCTCAACTGCCCTCAGGGCTGGGAAATAAATGCTGGCTTAGGCAGCGACGCTCACACGGGCAACATGGTGGCACAGTGGTTAGTACTGCTACCCCACAGCGCCAGGGACCCGGATTTGATTCCGGGCTTGGGTCACTGTTTGTGTGGAGTCTACACGTTCTCCCCGTGTCTGTGTGGGTTTCCCCCGGGTGCTCCGGTTTCCTCCCACAGTCCGAAAGACGTGCTGGTTAGGTGCATTGTCCATGCTAAATTCTCCCTCAGTGTACCCGAACAGGAGCTGGTGTGTGACAACCAGGTGATTTTCATTGTAAGTGTTAATGTAAGCCTCCTTGTGACACTAATAAATAAACTTCAACTTATCCCATGAACAAATAAATGAAAAGTTTGGGATGTGATGATGTTGTGACTGATGCTAGAAAAATGCAGGTTCTTTTTATATAGTTTGCAATGAAATCTTCCCTCTCTGCACAGCACTTCTCGCTTTGTAGAATGAGCAGGCATTATTGTCGTCTCAAGGGGCCTAGCCTACCAGCGCAGTGAAGGGCATGGGTTTTCTTGGCTGCGATTAATCATTCGGCGAGTTCCTACCCCTGTCAGGAGGAGGCAGAGCCCAGCAGGGGAAAACAAAACCCACCTAAGTTCCCCCCTCACCTTGTAGCAGTTCCCAGCAGATGATTTTCAGAGTTCCATAGACCGAGGACCAGGAGCACAACACCCACTGTCCCTCTTGACTGAGGATTTGTGTGAAGAATCACAGAGGGGAGAACACACATATTTGTGGAATATGTTTTGAAGAGAAAAATGAGCAGTTATGGCAGGCTCATTTGTTGCCAGCTATGGTTTTTCCCTGCCAACCCTACCCCTACCCCTACCCCTAACCCTAAACCTAACCCTAAACCTCAACCTAACCCTAACCTAAGCTAACCGTAACCCTAACCGAAGCTAACCATAACCCTAACCCTGCTGAATCCAGACCTTGTATTTTAGGACCTCGCTAGGGTGAGGCTCGTAAAATCCTGCCCGAGGCCAATGGAGAATTCTGTTCTGCGAGCCATGTGCCCACCCCAATTCCGGGCGGACGTGCCGGTACAATTCCGGGCGGACGTGCCGGTACAATTCCGGGCGGGCGTGCCAGTACAATTCCGGGCGGGCGTGCCGGTACAATTCCGGGCGGGCGTGCCGGTACAATTCCGGTGCAGGCCCTCAATCACTTTATTCCATGTTAAAATAAATTAATATCATTTTTTAAAATGACTAAGTCGCAAAACTAAGAAAGATTTGCACCTTTCATGACCCCAAGATGTCTCCCAGTGTTTCACAGCCAATGTAATATTGAAAAGGTAGTTTTAACAAACACCTATGTCTCAGATTTACCACAGGAATTTTGCCATCTATCCATCTTTAAATAAGCCAACATTCCATCAACCTGTTAAATTATTTTTTGTACCTGTCCAGTAATGTTCACCAATTTCTGTACTGTATCTCTTCCGCTCCTAGTTTCCAGCTTATAGCCATTTAGAAAATGGTCTGTTTTTTTTTCTTAAATCCAAAGTGGAAATCCTCACATTCTCCTAAGTTCAACTCCGTCTGCCGACTTATTCAGCCCCAGGATACCACTGCGGGAGTTCATTACGGGTTGTATCCAAAGCCCAGCCATCTTCAGCTGCTTCACCGAAGACCTTCCTTCTGTTCAAAGTTCAGAAGTAGGGATGTTTGAAGTTGATCGCACAGCGTTCCTCATCTAATGAGGAAGTCTGTGCCCACATTCAGCAAGACCAAGACAACATGGCTTGGGTGGCTGAAAGCAGACTCACCAGACTAATTCCTGGGATGAGAAGGGAGTCCTATCAAGAGAGACTAAATAGTCTGGGTCTGCATTCCTTGGAGTTTAGAAGAGTGAGGGGTGACCTTATTCAAATATATAAGATCCTGAGGGGGCTTGACAGGGTAGATGCTGAGATGGTTATCACTTGTGGGAGAGCCTTGAACAAGGGGGCATAGCTACAAGATGAAGGGCCGGTCATTTAAAACGTAGAATTTTTTCTCATAGAGGGAGGTGAACCTTTGGAATTCTCTGCCAAATGGTTGTGGCGGTTGGACCATTGGAAGTATTTAAAGTGGACGTCGATTAATATTTGATAGATTGAGGAAAAGAGGGCAATGGGGAAATGGCTCAGAAAAGGAGTTGAGGGCGACATAGATTAACCAGGATTATACTGACTGGCAGGGCAGGCTTGAAGAGCCTGGTGGCTTCCTCCTGCTTCTATTCATTGTGGTCTTGAGGCAATTAAAATTCATGCCATGCAAATGCCAGGTAATGGCCACCATGAACAAGAGAGAACCTAATTATCTCCTCTTGACATTCAATGACATTGCTATCATTGAATCCCCCAACATCATATTCTGATTGGCGGGCGCCTCTCAAGGACGGGACTTCCTACGACTGAGAGGCAGAAGGCCCATTCTCACGCTGTTTAGCTGCCGAGTGCGCGTTATGGCTGTGGATGGGCTTTTTTGTGTCCGCCAGCCGGCAAACGATTCATGCAAGCGAGAGGCAAGCAGTGCATCCTGTCATGAAATACCGCACATGGAAAATTTTCACAAAAGAAGGGTATTTGGCCCATCATGACAGCCGATAAAGAGTTATCCAACTGCAACTCACTTTGCAGTTCTTGGTCCAGAGATGGCACAGTGGTTATCACTGCTCCTCACAGCACCAGGGACCTGGGTTCAATTTCCGGCTTGGGTCACTATGTGTGTGGAGTCTGCATATTCTCCCCGTGTCTGTGTGGGTTTCCTCCGGGTGCTCCGGTTTCCTCTCACAGTCCAAAAGACATGCTGGTTAGGTGCGTTAGCCATGTTAAATTCTCCCTCAGTGCACCCGAACAGGCGCCAGAGTATGGCGACTGGGGGATTTTCTCAGTAACTTTATTGTAGTGTTAATGTAAGCCTACTTGTGACACTAATAAATAAACTTTAAACTTCAGAGGCCTGGTGGTTATGGCATTTTGTTGAATCCCTACAGTGCAGAAGGAGGCCATTCGATTCATTGAGCCTACACTGACAACAATCCCATCCAGGCCCTATCCCCATAACCCCACATATTTACCCTGCTAGTCCTCCTGACAGTAAGGGAGAATTTAGCATGGCCAATCCACCTAACTGGGAAAGCTTTGGAGTATGGGAGGAAACCAGAGCACCCAGAGGAAACCCACGCAGACACGGGGAGAATGTGCAAACTCCACACAGAAGGTCACTAAAGAGCGGAATTGGACCACCGTGCCACTCTATATCCAAGCATTTTTCAGACCATGAGTTCCAGATCTTCACTAAGCCTGGGGCACTGTATAACACAATAGGACAGTCTTGCATCAATGACTTTTCGGTTAAAATGGCGTGCAGTCTTTTTGTTTTTAATTCCCTCTAAGTCATCTGTTTCTCCTCTTTCTCAATCCACAGCTTACATTGAAGATTTGACAAGATCTGTTGATCAAAGTCGGAGATTGATTATTGTGCTGACGCCGGACTATGTCCTAAGGCGGGGCTGGAGTCTCTTTCAGCTGGAGAGCAGACTACATAACATGCTGGTGACCGGAGAAATCAAAGTGATTTTGATCGAGTGCCCCGATGTGGAAGGAGTAATGAACTATCATGAAATTGAAGCCTTAAAAGACACCATAAAACTGCTATCTGTCATCAAGTGGTGCGGGCCAAAGTGTAACAAACTGAATTCCAAGTTTTGGAAGAAGGTCCAGTATGAGATGCCCGTCAAGAAAAAGGAGCCGGTTGCCCGAGGCCAGGTTTTGGATGCTGGTGAACAGGGTATTTTTGGGGACCTGCAGACTGTCTCAACGGTCTCCATGGCAGCAAACTCTGCCGCGCTCTCACCTTCCCAGGCGGAGCTGCCGCCAAACTTTCACAAAGCGGATCATATGCAAATGAGGCACTACTGTCGAACTTATGAGTACGGCGCCCCGCCCACTTCCGTGCCCGTTACCTCGATAAGCAATCAACACACGTACTGCAATATTCCAATGACGCTCATCAATGGGCAGGCACCACAGATCATTATCACCAGGGAGCCATCCTTCCGAGACTGCACCATGAACAATAATCGTCTGCCAATGTCCTCACGAGAGATTGGCATCACAAGTGATATCTGGTAGGGGTTTGGGAGGGGAGGGGGGGATGCAGGAGGATCAATCTCCCCCTTTCTTTCCCACATTTCCATTCAAACTGTGTGAACGCTTGCAAAAAAAAGACAACTAAAACGAAACTCAACAAGCCACCGAGAGTCCTGCTTTGTTGCAATATTCCAGAATGACATGACATCGTCTATGTGTGTGAGCTTGTATGTTTTAGTTCAAACTTTAAAGAGACTGTCAACCCATGTTATAGAATGGCTTTGACCCTTTTCTGCCCAAATTGGAATCAAATATTTGCTGTTGAGTAGGCTACTCTGTCTTTAAGGTGGCCAACATACCTATGGGTCAAATTCTGGTACTCTCTTTTGAAGCTGTTAAGGCTGTGGGGGAGGCGGGGAGAGGGAGGTGGGGTTTCAATTGTAAATTTCTGAACTGAGATTGATTGATTTTTTTTTCTCTCTGAGGCAAAGGTTATAGGACCGAGGTGGGTAGATGGGGGTTAAAGACACAGATCAGCTATAATCTGATTGAATGGCAGAGCTGGCTGGGGAGAGCTCATGGCCTCTTCCTACGTTCGCAGCCATTGAGGCAGTGTCTGTCTGACGTCCATTTTTAGGGAAGTTGGGACAAGAGAAATTCATGTCCTCACTTCTGTTTCCTTCCCTGCCAAGTGTGTGCTTCGCAGATGTGATAGAATGCTGATTCCGATGGGAAAGAGAGACAGACGCTCGTGAAGTATGTGAGGACTTCGATCAGCCGTGAACTCTGACGAGAATTCGTATTAAAAAAAATCCCACATATAAAAATCACAAAGCTGGAATCTGATGAGGCGATTGGCAGATGAGATGAGCGCTGGTTAAATATAGTCCACAGGATGCAGTTGTGTTTGGCACTGTCAACCTCTTATTGTCAGACTCAAATCTTTTGCACTGCTACCAGCTGATTTCCATCAACGTTTTACGCCTCACGTTCCTCTGGGATTGCCTTCTGTTACCACGGTGTACTTTTCACAGTCACTGCACTCAACAGTTAATACAATTCACCTTGCGAGACAAGGGTAGTTTGGATTTTTTTTCCCTCTCTTGCTTTATTACTGCTGGTTATCAGTGGCATGGTGCTAGTATGTTTTTTGAATTTAACTTAATTTACCATAAAAAGAAGTGAAGGTCCTGCCCACCCTCCCCTTGTAAAAATGAGGACAGTCAAAAGTATGTGTCTGCACAAGAAATTTAACACTGATAATTCATGCTTGCGGAATAAAATGTTACTGTTCCAGGCACACCAACAAAGAATGCTATGCATCTGCTTTGAAATGCACTCTCATTTCTAAGAAGCCCATGTATATGCACTGAATGAATCTTTTTTTTTAAAAAAGCACATTGAATGAACAGAATATCTCCCCTGCGACTGACAAATGCAGCATTTATTTCAACTCTGTGATCCATAAACATAATTCACTTAAACCAGTGAGTTGGGACCAGAAACCCTTGTGACTTGCGAGTGTTTCACAATGAGGAAATGACTAACAGAACCACCAATGAGAGGTGAGTTAGTTCCTATTTAACATCAGATGACTGCATTTTGATCTGTCCGGCCCTTCTATTTGAGAAAGAACTGTTTTTCTTTTTAATTTTTTACTCCATTCTTAAAGCCACAAAGGCAATGCACAGAGTGGACCAGACCAGCCCTCAATCCATCTCCTTGCTTGCTCCAAAAACCAATTCAAATTCAAATTGAATCCAATTCATGGTTCTCACAGAAGAAACATACAAGGAACCATTCATTTAAATATATTTTAATATGCAAAATCGGTTTAACGCAGAATCTTCTGGGAACATTATATTTTCCCACCTGACAGCATGATGTAAAGCTGGCGGGAATCTCTGCGAGTCTCCACAAGTAGAGGTCTGGCATGATGACCATGCAAGAGGGTTCGGAGGTCTTTGCAGCCCCCAGGTGGTCGAGGATGTGGCAGGGCAGTGTCCTGGCACTGCTCCTGGCACCTTGGCAGTGCCAACCCGACATTGCCAGGTTGGCACTGACAAGGGGGGGTCAGGCCTGAAGAGGGAGAGGGGCTGATGGGGTGAGGCTTAAAAAGGGGACCCATTGGAATAGCCCCCAATGCCCTGATGCTGTTGAAAATTGAAGGAGGTGGTGGGGCGGTTGGAGGGCTCCGATGTGTGTTCAGGGATCTTTAATTCAATTGGAGTTTGGGACGCTGTTTAAAAATGGTGCCCCTGATCTCTGTGAAGTCAGGGTTGCCAGTGCGTTTAGGTTACAGCCCTTACAATTATGGTGCAAACACCCCCACCCCCACTCCTTCAAAAAAATGGCCAAGTGTCAGAAGATCTCATCAGAAAACCTGTCTGTTTCTCTGCCAAGAAACACATCGGCTTTCTGACTGAACCTGACACATTGCCATTCTTTGGGAGAACTGAGTTGCATCATTTGCTAATTTGGTGATCTGACCTTTAACGGTGCATTTTTTAAATTGAAAATTGGTAACTTAAAACTCTGCAATGCGATGGTTTCTCCAAAAGTCAATCTGTGATTAGTGTTTGAAAAGTCAAGGTTAAATAACAGAACTGCTTCCATTATAAGAGTTATCGATTTCTGTTGCTTTAGATTTCTGAAGGGTTGGGACCATTTTTGAGTGCATATCAAACAGGAGAGGTTGCAGTCTGTTACACCCTGTCCAGATAATAGGCCCAAACAGTTTAGGACTATTCACTAAACTGGGAAGGTATTTCCAAGTTCTCCAGGAATACAGGTCCCACCAAAGGTGATCCCAGTTCCGGGTTCCCGGCAGCAGGGATGGGAGACCCACATCGTAGACATCAACAGGAACAGAGGTACCATCAGCGGCCAATATGGAGCCACCTCCACCATGGGAAAACACACTGCGGGGTGGCCTGGGGTGAGAGGGGATGGAAATTCCACCCATTGGGACCCTTTAAAACCTTGCTGACCGTCAACAGTTACTTGGAAAACTGTTCCCATTAAACCTTTCAGCATTGTGAGCCCAAAGTAATATGTTGGCTTTACTTCTAAGAAGAGTTTGTTGTGCAAAGAATGTTGTGACATTTTGATCTTGAATCTGAAACTTAGAACATGGATAAGACACAATATTATCATTGCTTGTTTCTCCCCATCAATGCTGTAAACTTCCGGCCTCTCCCCCGGCTGAGATTCTCCGGTGCCACTGCAGTGATTAGAATTTATTAGAGCACCAAATTTTCCATTCTCGCTGGCAGCAGAGTGGGAAGGGATGAGATCAGGGAATCCCGCCCCAAGTCTTTCATTCTCTCCTGCCGTTCTGCCTATGCTTTGTTGTAATATTCGTTCAAATTCTTTTTATTCCATCAACAAACAATTGACGTCAAGAGAAGGTTTTCCTCTTTATGGAATCCCTACAGTGCAGAAGGAGGCCATTCGGCCCATTGAGTCTGCACCGACTCTCTGACAGAGCATCTTACCCAGGTCCTGTCCCTGTATTTAATCCCCCAACCCAGACATCTTGACTTACCTCCCACCCTATTTCTGTAACCTCATGTATTCACCCCACTAACCGACAGATCCTGGGCCATTAAGGGGCAAATTAGAATGGCCAATCCACCTAACCCGCACACCTTTGGAGTGTGGGAGAAAACTGGAGCACCCAGAAGAAACCCACACAGATGCAGAGAAAATGTACAAATTCCACACAGACAGTGACCTGAGGCCGGAATTGCAGTAAGAAGTCTCACAACACCAGGTTAAAGTCCAACAGGTTTATTTGGTAGCAAAAGCCACTAGCTTTCGGAGCGCTTGCTGCTCCTTCGTCAGGTGAGTGGGAGTTCTGTTCACAAACAGGGCATATAAAGACACAAACTCAATTTACAAAATAATGGTTGGAATGCGAGTCTTTACAGGTAATCAAGTCTTAAAGAGACAATGTGAGTGGAGAGAGGGTTAAGCACAGGTTAAAGAGATGTGTATTGTCTCCAGACAGACAGTTAGTGAGATTTTGCAAGCTCAGCCAAGTCGTGGGGGTTACAGATAGTGTGACATGAACCCAAGATCCCGGTTGAGGCCGTTCTCATGTGTGCAGAACTTGGCTATCAGTCTCTGCTCAGCGATTTGAAAAAAAGTTCTCCCGGTGCAACGAAACAGAAAATGCTGGAAAATCTCAGTAGGTCTGACAGCGTCTGCGGAGAGAGAATAGAGCCAACATTTCAAATCTGGAGCTCTGACAAAGAGTCATCCAGACTCGAAACATTGGCTCTATCCTCTATCCACAGGTAGTTTCAGACCTGCTGAGATCTCACAGCATTTTCTGTTTTTCTCTCAGATTCCAGCATCCGCAGTGTTTGGCTTTTATCGTAGAGTTCTCCCGGTGACCTGGTCAACATTTATCATTCCATCAACATCGTTAAAAAAATGATTATCTGGTCATGTATCACCTTGCTGTTTGTGGGAGCTTGCTGTGCACAAATTAACTGCTGCCTCTTCTACTTTATGATGGTGTATATACTTCAAAAGAATTACTTAATTTGCTGCAGATGGCTTTGGGGCAAGCTGATGTTGTGAAAGGGGCAGTAGAACTCCTCTTCTCAAATGGTCATTTTTCACAAGTGAGCTGAGAGTTTCTCGTTTAGAATCATAGAACCCCTACAGTGCAGAAGGAGGCCATTCGGCCCATCGAGTCTGCACTGACCATAATCCCACCCAGGCCCTATTTCACAACCCCACACATTCACCCTGCTAATCCCCCTGACACTAGGGTCAATTGAGCATGGCCAGTCAGCCTAACCCGCACATCTTTGGACTGTGGGAGGAAACTGGAACACCCAGAGGAAACCCACACAGACACAGGGAGAATGTGCGAACTCCACACAGACCCGAGGCCGGAATTGAACCCGGGTCCCTGGCGCTGAGAGACAGCAGTGCTAACCATTGTGCCACCAATTGTGTATATCAGCAGTTTGTTGGGGCAGTGTCAGCTCTTGTTCAGTTGGTAGAACTCTCATCTCAACATCAGACGGTTATGGGTTCCAGTTCTACTCCAGAGACATTAGTACAGAAATATAAGATGACACCCCAGGCAGGATTGTGATGGGGCTTCAGTAGTGAAGCTGCTAACTTCTGAGTGAGGTATTAAGCCAAGGCTCTCTTGAAAGACAATCAAAGACTCCATGACACTATTTTGAAGAAGGGCAGGGCAGCTATCCCAATTGGCCCTGGTCAATGTTTATCCCTCAATCAACTTCACACAAAGGCAAATTATCTGCTCATTGTCACTCTTTGTGGGAATTTGCTGTGTGCAAATTGGCTGCTGCATTTCCTACATTACAGCAGTGACTGTGCATAGGATTCCACTCCCCCCCCCCACGCCCCGCCCCACACACACACACACTTCCCCATGGCTTGTATTGTGGTAGTGGAGCAGCCCATCATTGGTGGGATTTTCCAGTCCCGCTGCTTTCAATGGGGTTTCCTATTGTTCGCACCTTCCACCTCTGGGGAACCCGCAGCAGGGGGTTGCAGTCGACGGGACCAGAAGGTCCCCGTTGGAATGAGCAGCCAGAAAATCCCACCATACATTTAGAAAGAGCTCTATTGGTTGGACAGCACTCTGGGGCTTAGTGAGGTTGCGAATGGCGAGATATAAATACATATCTTTCTCTTCTTTTTTTCTCAAGTGGCTGTTCTTATCAGCAAGTAGATATTTCACCTAAAGTTTCCACATGTACAATTGCGCCAGGAATTGGAAGATAGCAGTCAAAAGTGGGAAGCCAGCGATAATTTTCCCTCTTCCATAGCCTGAGGTTGCAGAGTCAGCCACAGAACTCAACACCAGTGGTTGAGATTGAGAAATTCAGTGCAGGCTAGGAAGTAAACCCCATGAGTTTCTGCTCCCTGCTGGGTCAGAGATACATTTCATTTTTATCCATTAGTCAATGGGGGAAGATCAAATCAGCAGGTGAATAAAATCTACTCAGTTTTTCCAGAAACTCACACGTGACAGTGATTTAAACTTCATAACCATAGGTTGGTCCTTAAACCCTTAGAACGTCTCAGTTACTCCAAAGTCAGAAATGAATAATCTCACGTGAGACATTATGTTTTTTTTCCCCCTGAACCCATTGGCAATCAACAGGAATGACAATCAGTGGGGGAAAAAGCCAGATAATCTGTTCCCCATCCAGCTACTGGCCCAAATGGTGAAGGCGAACACTCTGGGTTCTTACTGCCCGCTCACGCCATGCTCCGAAGATGGGGATTTTAGTGGCCAGCCAAATCTCGGTTCACTGCAGCGGGATGGGAAAATCCCACTGGTGTAAACGGTCAGAAAATTTTGGCCTCTATCCTTTGGTCCCAATTCATGTCTTTTTACATTGTCCATGCCTTCAGATTGTGCATACCTGCCCCTTATACATCACTTGTTCTGCACATGACCAAGGAGCCAAGGATCCCAAAATTGGGAGTGTAAATTCTATAGGTACATTCTGTGCAAAGAATAGGAGGTACAATTAATGAAGTAAAATAGCTTCCTCCCCACACCCAAGGTTAATGTTAGTGTTAATTTAGGGGAAGGTGATGGCCCAGTGGTATTATCGCTCGACTGTTAATCCAGAAACTCAACTAATGTTCTGGGGACCCAGGTTCGAATCCCACCACTGCAGGTGGTGGAACTTGAATTCAATAAAATAAATCTGGATCTAAGACTCTCCTGATGATCGTGAAACCATTGTCAATTGTCGGAAAAATCCATCTGGTTCACTAGTGTCCTTTAGGGAAGGAAATCTGCCGTCCTTACCTGATCTGGCCTACATGTGACTCCAGAGCCACAGCAATGTGGTTGACTCTCAACTGCCCTCTGAACAAGGGCAACTAGGGATGGGCAATAAATGCTGGCCAGCCAGTGACGCCCATGTCCCATGAATGAATAAGAAAAAAATGTACCTTTACATCCCAAGAATGGACAAGAGAACTTTGTGTTTAATTCCGGGTCTGCTAAATACGTTGCTGATGTTTATATAAAGAAAATAATTTTACAGTTACCAAGCTGTAACTTCTTTGAATGTCTTTCAAATTTGCAGCATTTCATTTGCATTGCTAAAAGTGAAACGCCAATAAGGAATTAAAAATAATGTCATCTAGTCAATTAAAATTATCCCAAAAAAGAGTAAACTTTTCAAATCCGGTCTTGTGTAGTGCTAAACTACGTCTGGCCCAGTTAAGGGTGAGCAGGAAACAAAAATGTTGTGGTTCAGGAAGGTTGCAGAGGAGATTTATCATAATGGCACCAGGGGTGAGGGGCATGTGGAGAGAATGGAGAAGCTGGGAGAATTTCTTCTTGGAGCAGAGCAAGGTTAAGGGGAGATTTAATGGAGGCGTTCAAAGTTTTCCTTACAAAGATGTTGGCACTCACAGGAGCGTCAAAATCCAGAGGATTTGGAAAATTACAGAGGGGAATGTTTTCAAGCAATGAGCTGGAACGCATGGCCTGAAAGGGTGGTGGAAGCAGATTCAATATAACTTTCAAAAGGGAAATAGAAATGTACTTGAAAGGTAAAACATTTGCAGAGATATGGGGGAAATGCAGGGGTGTGGGATAATAGATTGGCTCTGCCAGAGGGCAGGCACAGGTATAATAGCCAACTTCTGTGCTGTACGATTCTATCACTGTGTTGGAGAGCACATCAAATGCCACCCTTATTTAAAAGCTGCTCCATTATTCCTGAACAAGTGTGTTCATTTGAAAAAAACATTGCTTTGAGTAAGATTGGTCTGTCTCTGCTCGTCTGGTTACATGACCATTGATTAATATCAGGACATGAATCATTCGTTACAGTTAGGCTGCAAAACCAGGAGTAACTTGCCTGTTAATTAGTCAGCCATTGCTTATTTGACACAACCGATTGATGAAAGATGTTGTGGTAATGGGGACAGATAAGAGTTGTCAGTCCATGTTACCAGTTCAACTGGCTGTTATTTCCCAATATATAATGTAACTGAACGCAAAGCCTTTAAGTAATGATATACTCCAGTCGTCTATCTTCTCACGTAGCACAACACATTTCAAAGACCGAAGCTCTGGTCTACAACGATATAAAGTAACTAGATTGTTTCAGCAATTGCACTTTTCATACCCATTAATTAGCGGAGTGCTGTGGTCGCCTTGATGAATTTCAAGGTCTTTCCCTTACTACCAATACCCAACAAGGCACGAAGAGGTTCATTAGAATATGGTAGCAGCTACAATGGAGAAGTTATCATGGATGTATTCGTTAGATTTTATGAGCACAGAACATCCAATAGTCCATGTTTATCACAGCACAACACTCTTGCTAAAAGGAAAATAAAACAAATTTTTTGGATTTCTTGTAAATTACCAGTTAGCCGTTGGAAAATTTTACTACTTGTACATAAATATTTTTGTATTTGAAGGGGGTGATCCCACCGCCTTTGGTATACAAGTAATTTCAGGAAGAAATTCGCCGAACAATTTGCCAATTTTGTAAAGTGTTTCACTATACTGTCTTCTCACTTACAACATTGTGTTAATATATTCTTAATGCAAATTGTCATGTAACAAAATCAATAAAAAATCTGCATGAAAATGAAATGAGAGTTTTTTTTTAACGTTGCGAAAGAAAT
The DNA here is from genome assembly GCF_964213995.1 of Mustelus asterias. NCBI lineage: Eukaryota > Metazoa > Chordata > Chondrichthyes > Carcharhiniformes > Triakidae > Mustelus > Mustelus asterias. The sequence goes on from NC_135804.1 coordinate 137,341,713, forward strand.
TCGCAAAGCATTAAGTGATGGCCTGGCAAAGTTGTAATAAGATGCTTCACAATTCTGAAAGTGCGACAGTTGCTGAATCTCAAATCTGCCAGATACGCTTGAGATATGCATCTTTCAGTCCCCAGACAGGTCACCGTGTGAATAATCTGCAATAGTGAATGTTCCTTTTAGCTCTCCTCTTTAATAAGATCTTTATTTTACTTTTAACTTATGCCATCTTTGCTACCAAGAACCTTGTACTGTATTTATAATGAAGAATCTCAATATTTGTTGATGCTGAGCTATTATTTATCAAACACAATAAAATATGAGACTGGGAAACAATCGATTGTGTTCATTGTAGGGTGTGTGAGTTCATTCCTTTGTATGGTGCCTTTAGTGGTAGATTTTCAGTGCAGACTTGATGGGCCGAAGGGATTTTTCTGCACTGTATGACTCTATGACGGCTAGCTCAAAGGACAAAGAAAATTACAGCACAGGAACAGGCCCTTCGGCCCTCCAAGCCTGCACCGACCATGCTGCCCGCTTGAATTAAAACCCCCTATCCCTCCGGGGACCAAATCCATCGATTCCCATCCTATTTGTATGTGCCCAGACACCCCTTCAAAGTCACTATCGTACCTGCTTCCACTACCTCCTCTGTCAGCGAGTTCCAGGCACCCAACACCCTCTGTGTAAAAAAACTTGCCTCGTACATCTCCTTTAAACCTTGCCCCCCGCACCTTAAACCTATGCCCCCTATTTCCACCCTGGGAAAAAGCTTCTGACTCTGCACTCTGTCCATGCCCCTCATAATCTTGTAATTCCTAAAATATCTATGCCCATGTTTATGCTCCACATGAGTCTCCTCACACCTTTTCTCATCTCACCTTATCCACATATCCTTTTCCCTCTTTTATTTATCTAACTTCCCATTAGCTGTACCTCTGGTATTCGCCTCAATCATTTCTTGGGTACTGAGTTCCATATCCTCACCAGCTACTGAACCAGATCATTTGGGTGGGATTTCATGGTCAGTGTGGGGCAGCTGTAAAGTACAGTGAGCCATAGTGTAGTTAGCATTGCTGCCTCACAGCGCCAGGGACCTGGGTTCGAATCCCGGCTTGGTCACTGCCTGTGTGGAGTTTGCACATTCTCCCCATGACTGCGTGGGTTTCCTCCAAGTGCTCCAAATTCCTCCCACAGTCTGAAAGACGTGCTGGTCAGGTGCATTGGCCATGCTAAATTCTTGCTCAGTGTACCCGAACAGGTGCCAGAGTGTGGCGACTAGGGGATTTTCACAGTAACTTCATTGCAGTGTTAATGTGAGCCTACCTGGGACTTCAGCGTGACTGTAAAATCCCACTGGCATAAATTTCCACCCACTAAATCTTTTCATTTACACATATAACCTTTTGCTGAGGAAAACGTTCAGAGAAGGCCATCAAAACAGGATGCATTATCTTTTAAAAGAAAGGACTTGCATTTATGTAGTGTCTCTCATGACCTCAACACAGTCCAAAACATTCAACAGCTACAGACATTGTTTCAAAGTCTTGTTGTAATGCCAGGAAACAACTCTATTAATACAGTAAGTCTTCACTTAAAGTTGTAGTTGCATTCTTGAAAACTGTAACTTGAAGTGAAACGACTTTAAACAAGTCATATTTTCCGAGGAAAGCTAATGCTAAAGGTGTAGTTAGGTTCTGTAAGAGCTTCCTTGTCAGAAAAACAAACCATTACAAGATTATCCCCTGTAGGTTTAAAATATGACATTAGTAAATTAAATAACATTTGAAATTAAATAATTAATTTTTTTTATTCATTCCTGGGACATGGGCGTCGCTGGCTGGTCAGCATTTATTGCACATCCCAAATTGCCCGAGGGCAGTTGAGAGTCAACCACATTGCTGTGGCTCTGGAGTCACATGTAGGCCAGACCAGGGCCGGGACGGCAGATTTCCTTCCCTAAAGGACATTAGTGAACCAGATGGATTTTTCCTGACAATCGACAAAGGTTTCATGGTCATCAGTAGATTTTTAATTCCAGGTATTTATTGAAATCAAATTTCACCACCTGCCGTGGCGGGATTCGAACCCAGGTCCCCAGAACATTAGCTGAGTTTCTGGATTAATAGTCTAGCGATAATACCATTAGGCCATCAGAAATATGGTACTTACTTGTACCTTCCACTCGCTGCTGATCCTGTTCAGCATAGATCCTGCATCTTAAATCTCCTACTCGCCCACACATCCCACTCTCTGACCCTCTGAGTCTCTATGGACTCTTCCTCTCACTGACCCGCCAGTGTGCGGCTTTTCTCGCTCCTTAACCCATCCTCATATTGCAGACTCACTGCCATGTGACCTCTCCCAATCCCTCACCTACTCGTTCACAGAAGAGGTCACAGGTTGGAGGGTTGGCAGCAAGAGGGTGAGTTAAGGGACAGGAGAGGCTACTCCAAAATGGCTCCAATTGGTTCCCATGGGCTGAAGTCAAACTGGAGCAAAACAACTTCAAAATGAACCTCGCGACACTGAACGGGAATACAAGCCCCATTAACTGACCCATGTCAAAGTGAAGCAACCTAAACCATGGCGATATTAAACGGGGACTTACTGTAAAAAAAGAAATTATTTAAGTCAACTCAGTTTCGAAAAAGACCCAAAACATTAACTCCGATTCTCTCCACAGATGCTGCCAGACATATTACTTTTTCCAGCACTTAATGTTTTGATTTCAGATTTCCAGCATCTGCAGTATTTTGTTTGTAGTACCAATGATGTTTCTGTCCACTGTACCAGCAATAAATAGGTCACCTCTTCCTTTGTCCTGCATCCTAATTTCAATCACAAAAGGGAGGCAATCACTTAAATCTAACAGGCATGGTTACAATTTATTATGTGGTTTTGTGATTATTGGCTGGAGGTCCAGATGTGGTATGTGAGTGGATATTTTACCCAACTGTACCTAAGTAGTATTTTGTTTTATTAGTTCATGGGATGTGGGCGTCGCTGGCTGGGCCAGCATTTATTGTCTATCTCTGAGATCATTCAAGAGTCAGCCACATTGTTGTGCATCACATGAAGGCCAGACATGTAAGGACCGCAGATTTCCTTCTCTATAAGGAAATTAATGAACCAGATGGTTCCAGATTTTTTATTGAATTCAAATTTCAACACCTGCCTGATGGGATTCAAACCTGGGATTACCCTGGGTCTCTAGATTACCAGTCTAAGGACAAGACCACTACGCCACTTGAGAGTCCTACCTTGGGCGGTTAGTCAAGTTGTGTCAGCTGTGGCTTTGTTAATAATATCCTTTCCTTCCGAGTCAAACATTTGTTAACTCAAGCCCAGAACTTAAGCACAAAAATCAATGCTGACACTTCAAGACAGTACTGCACTGTCTCAGCTGCCATCTTTCAGGTGTGACTGTTTTATTATTCGTTCGTGGGACATGGGCGTCACTGGCTGGCCAGCATTTATTGCCCATCCCTAGTTGCCTCAGGGCAGTTGAGAGTCAACCACATTGCTGTGGCTCTGGAGTCACATGTAGGTCAGACCAGTTAAGGACGGTAGACTTCCTTCCCTAAAGGACATTAGTGAACCAGATGGGTTTTTGCGACAATCGACAATCAATAGATTCTTAATTTCAGATATTTTTTATTGAATTCAAATTCCACCATCTGAGGTGGCAGGATTTGAACCCAAGCCCCCAGAATATTCGCTGAATTTCTGGATTAATAGTCTAGCGATAGGTCATTGCCTTGAAAAAGAACAGACAACTTATCTCTCGTGTCCTGGCCAATATTGAACACTCAATCTTCGTCACATGGAAGAAGATGCTCTCTTTATTATCACAATGCTGTTTCTGGGAGCTTGCTGTGCACAACTGGGTGGCCATGTTTGCTACATGACAATGGGAACTGCACTTGAAAAGTAGTGAATTGTCTGGAAAGAGCTTTCGGACATTCTGTGACCAGGAGAAGTGTTGGACGAATTGAGACGTATTTTAGAAATCAGAAATAGTTTAGCGGTTTGGTATATACAGAGTTAATGTGGGACTGAGTACGGTCCCGCCCATATAGTGATGTAAAAAGACACATGATCCAGAGCCAGGATCAGAGTGGTGATGGTCAGAGGCTTGTTAAGCTCTAGACACGGGGATGGCTCATTGCCTGTATGTTTTACTGTATATATGTATATAGTTACAATAAAAACTTGTTGTTAATAGAAAACTAACAAAGATTTCCTTGACAGACACGTTCTGTAAGCAACACCATTACAAAAAGATGCGATGATACTGTGCCTTTCAGACATGTATTTGTGTCATGTTTCTTCTGAAGGGAATGTTTTAAGCTTCAGCTCTGATTATCTGCCGCAGGCAGCCTACCTGCTGAGAATGCAGAAGAATAATTGTTCCCAGTTATTGGAGTGTTTGTTTTAATCTGAGTTAATGAAGATTTTATTTTTGGGTTGTCCTCTACGGTTTCAGAGTAGGGGTTTGATTAGATTGATTGGCAAGAGCATGTCATGCGCTAATGGGAGGAGCTAGGCTTACAGAGAGACAAGCAGGCAGTTTCTGTTTGGAGTTGCAAAGGGCAGCATCTCTTATCTCTCTCTCTCTCTCTGGAGTTTGAAGTCTGGGACCTGCTAGAAAATAGATATCTCTCTCCAGCGGTGTTCTGGAGGTTTGAGGACTAGCAGCTCACATACTAGCATGTAAACCTCTGTTGTTTTGCTAACTGATATTTGAAGAGGAGTTTAATTTATGAGGAATATTGCTTAGATTGGAACTAATAGAGATAGACTAGCAGTTAAGAATTGTATCATGGCATGTTTAAGTCTTTCAGTTGGTAACAGTTACACTAATTCTTTTTGTTATAGTTAAACTGTATTGCTAAATAAAGATAGTTTTAATAAAATCTTCTGAGTGGTCAATAGAATTACACCTGGAGTGAAACACTTTATGCTTACACTAATGAACTCCCCCCTGAAATCTCAGGTTGCCTGCGAGTTCTTTCTGACCAGAGATTCGTACAGGTTATTATACTTTTTCGAGTTGCAAAGGTTTACATTAGCATATTAATTCCTCGAGTTGGATACAAGATGGTTCTTCTAATCTCATTATGTAAACTACATTGTTCAATACATTTCCGTTAATCATTTCTCTGGACAGTTCCGTTTACCTGATTATAATGTCAAAGCATTGTATTTGCCCAACCAATTTACAACGATGTGTTAATCGTTCCCCTCCCCCACCCTCCGCCTTTGCTAGGTGACCATGTTTTCCAGAACACTATGACCTCCCTAGACTGTATGGAGCCTGGCTGTCTTAATGCTGGTTCTCCCATTGTCGTGATAATTCAGAAAGGTCTCCTGCACATCAGAAGTTGATAACATGTGTTAAACAAAGAACAAAGAACAATACAGCACAGGAACAGGCCCTTCGGCCCTCCAAGCCCGCGCCGCTCCCCGGTCCAGGATTGAATCCTGAATCCAGGATTCCCGCCCAATTTTCCAGCCTATCTACATACTAATATCCTATCCACCGAGCTGTCCCTCACAGCTACAATGCTTTGTTCATCACAACCTATTAACTCACCCCCACCCCCCCATTCCAGACCATGTGATCTGTTGGCAGAGCAGGCCTAGAGATGTCCGCGTTAACTCTTCCCTTCTGGCTCTCTGAGCTTGCTCTATGTAACTCTGCATGTATTACACTGAAATCAAACAAAATATGAATGGACATATAAATTAAAATATAAAAGGCACAATCCCTGATACTGCACTTCAACAAATGCCAAAATCAAAAAATGTTGGGGTCTAGTCTAACTTCATAATATTTATTGGAGTTTCTGATCTGGTCCCTGACAAAGAACATTGACACAATAACAGAATGAAACATCCAGTTATCACTGGAGGGTTTCCTCCGCTTCCCAGTTCTTAGTAAATGTTGCTGGGCCAACTTCTTCTAGAATGTACCAGTGAAGTCCCTCAGCCGCCTCTACTGGATGCTCTTCCTCCTGTTTATCACTGGAGGGGTTCTTCGCTTCCCACTTCTTAGTAGATGTTGCTGGGCTGACTTCTCCCAGAATGCACTAGTGAAGTCCCGTAGCCACCACTACAGGTTCTGGAAAGCTTCATTGTTCTTGTGAGATCATTTTCCTCACACATGAGGCTGGCATTGCTCTCCAAGAGTTATCAATTCACCATCGCTGCATCCAGATTCATTTTTGTGTAAAATTAACATTGGGCTATTCAATTTTAGGTTTTGATCTTCCATAGCCAACCTGCCAAATTGGAAAACGACTTTGAAGTTTACTGGGCTCCCACCTGAAAGGGGCCTGTGGTTCTGCACATGCAAATCAGACTCCAGTTGTTTCAACATTCACAAAGTAAAACTCACAACATGTCATGTAAGAATAATGCTTTCTGAGAAGGTTTACATATTTTAACAAGATTTCCTCCACTTCATTAGGTGTTTGCAAAAAACGAAAGATCTGTCAAACTCCTCTCTGAAGTTAGAGCTTCTATAGAGAATACTGGGGGCCTGCGAGGTTCAATTTAGTCATGAAAGGCCTGTAATTGTTGACTTAATAGCATATTATTTCTGCCGTTGTATACTGATCAAGATTTTTTACATTGGCTGTTCCCAGCACATTAAAATTTGAAATCACACCATCAAGGGGCTCGACACTTACCCTCTGAATATTATTCATTAGTACAAGTTATATTAACACTGCAATGAAGTTACTGTGAAAATCTCCCAGTCGCCACACTCCGGCACCTGTTCATGTACGCCGAGGAAGAATTTAGCATGGCCAGTGCATCTAACCAGCACATCTTTGGGCTGTGGGAGGAAACCAGAGCACCCGGAGGAAACCCACGCAGACACAGGGCGAACATACAGACTCCGCACAGACAGTGACCAAGCCGGGAATCAAACCCAGGTCCCTGGCGCTGTGAGGCAGCAGTGCTAACCCACTGTGCCACTGTGCTATCCTGAAGACTAATACACTTCTGACTTGGACAACTTATTTCATATCCCAATCCTGACTGATTAACAAGATGAACTCTTGTGGGAGACAGTCATTTGGCAATATAGAACTTGGATGGTGCCGATAAAAGAGTAAGAAGTTTAACAACACCAGGTTAAAGTCCAACAGGTTTATTTGGTAGCAAAAGCCACACAAGCTTTCGGAGCCTTAAGCCCCTTCTTCAGGTGAGTGGGATCATATAAGGATGTCCCGAGGTATGGTACATTGGGGAAACCATGCAGACGCTGCGACAACGGATGAATGAACACCGCTCGACAATCACCAGGCAAGACTGTTCTCTTCCTGTTGGGGAGCACTTCAGCAGTCACGGGCATTCGGCCTCTGATATTCGGGTAAGCGTTCTCCAAGGCGGCCTTCATGACACACGACGGCGCAGAGTCACTGAGCAGAGACTGATAGCCAAGTTCCGCACACATGAGGACGGCCTCAACCGGGATATTGGGTTCATGTCACACTATCTGTAATCCCCACAGCTTGCCTGGATCTGCAGAGTCTCACTGGCTGTCCTGTCTGGAGACAATACACATCTCTTTAGCCTGTCTTGATGCTCTCTCCACTCACATTGTTTGTATCTTAAAGACTTGATTAGCTGTAAGTATTCGCATTCCAACCATTATTCATGTAAATTGAGTTTGTGTCTTTATATGCCCTGTTTGTGAACAGAATTCCCACTCACCTGAAGAAGGGGCTTAAGGCTCCGAAAGCTTGTGTGGCTTTTGCTACCAAATAAACCTGTTGGACTTTAACCTGGTGTTGTTAAACTTCTTAATCTGTTTACCCCAGTCCAACGCCGTCATCTCCACATCATGACTACCGCCGATAAAAGAAACAGGTTGTTGAAGCTTTTTACCTTGCGCTCATCAGGACAGATTCACAAGAATACCTCATCTCAAAGGGTGGCACGGTAGCACAGTGGTTAGCAATGCTGCTTCACAGCTCCAGGGTCCCGGGTTCGATTCCCGGCTCGGGTCGCTGTCTGTGTGGAGTTTGCACATTCTCCTCGTGTCTGCGTGGGTTTCCTCCGGGTGCTCCGGTTTCCTCCCACAGTCCAAAGATGTGCAGGTTAGGTTGATTGGCCAGGTTAAAAAATTGCCCCTTAGTGTCCTGGGATGTGTAGGTTAGAGGGATTAGTGGGTAAATATGGGGGTAGGGCCTGGGTGGGATTGTGGTCGGTGCAGACTCGATGGGCCGAATGGCCTCCTTCTGCACTGTAGGGATTCTATGATTTCAAAGGAACCATCAACAGCACTGATGAGAGAGAGGAAACTTCTGCAAGTTGACTCGCTTTGCACACCACTCCAAGAAGCCTTGATTTATGTTAACTTCACCGGCTCATGATGGTATCATCCCATATCCTCAAACCAAAGGTCAATAATGTAAAGAGAAGACAAGTTATTATGTAGAAAGAAAGTAAGTGACACCCCTTAGTCGAAGCTTAAATATCATAGAATCATAGAATCACTACGTGCAGCAGGAGGCTATTCGGCCCATTGAGTCTGCACCCCATGTGTATCTTACCTCAGCCCTCTCTGCCGCCCTACCCCCGCAACCGCACACCTTTCACATGGCTAATCCATCTCACCTACACATCTTTGGACACCAACATCAGAATTTTCCCCTCCCTCCCGCCACGGGAATTGTAGCTGGTGGGACACGGGTCATGCAAAGGTCCATTGACATCAGGCAGAATTGTCCAGCCTTGGGGCGAACACAGATGCAAAATCCCACCCTAAGTATCATGTTGGAACTCTGCGAGAAAGGACAATGACAGACAGTGAGAGTACAGTGCTATGGGATCTTAAATAAGAGTCAACTGGTTCTCAGGTACAATTTACTTTAAATCATTAGGAACCACATTTGTTTATTTATCGGTATCTGTTTCGACAACAGATTTCTGTACCCCCTGTGGGGTCATGCAGTATTAAAAATATACAATGCAGGAGACACAGGGTTGTTAAGATTGGATGATTTGATCTGTGAGGTTAGTTGCCGTTCATGTGAAGGAACAAATAGCTTTTTTATTGAATAGTTTCATTTCCAAATAAATTCATTAGAATTGAAACAATGACTAAGTTCATTAGAATTGAAACAATGACTAAATGCTCTCGTAGAACCAATTATCTCTAATAAGTTCTGTATTGGGAGTCACTGCCTTGAGAGACTGCAACAACAGGTGTTTACAGATGGAAATAAGCTATCAAACAAAAGGAAATAGGTAATGTGCCCAGTGTTTGTCTAGTTGGTTGCTCACCTGTGTTACTGCCTAATTATAATGGGGTGTGTGGGTTTCTGTACAGGTGGTGGGTTGAAGAATAATTGAAAGTGTCCATGTGTCATGGAGTCAGCAGGATCCCTAAGGTGGGATTTCTGCCAACGCCCAACCCATCCACCCCACCCCCCCTTCGTGGGTTAGGTGGAGGTGAAGGTTGCCCACCATTGGCTGGCGGTGGGATCTTTCATCGGGTTCCACCACTGTCAACAAGGTTTCCCGTCGTTCACGCCCTCCACTGCCAGGGAAGCCATGATGTGAGATCGCCATCAGCGGGACCGGAAGATCCCACTGGTAGGAATAGCTGGAAAATCCCACCCTCTTAGAGTCTGCTATTTAAATCTGTAAGCTACTCATTTGTTGCATTTTGAACCCAGGATTCTGAATTTAATTTTGTGGGCGCAACTTTCCCGGACTTCCTGGAATTCACAAGGAAAACAAAGCAAGACGACAAGACAAGCAGTTGACAGGCAAGAAATCTTTTAAATACTGAGATCATAGAATCCTTACAGTGCAGGAGGAGGCCATTCGGCCCATCAAGTCTGCACCGACCACAATCCCACCCAGGCCCTATTCCTGCAACCCCACATATTTACCCTGCTAATCCCCCTGACACTAAGGGGCAATTTAGCACGGCCAATCAACCTAACCCGTACATCTGTGAAGTGTGGGAGGAAACCAGAGCACGCGGAGGAAACCCACGCAGACACAGGGAGAATGTGCAAACTCCACACGGACAGTCACCCGAGCTGGGAATTGAACCCAGATCCCTGGCGCTGTGAGGCAGCAATGCTAATCACTGTGCCACCGTACCGCCATCTGTCATCGAATTCTTTTGCGGGCCCGGACATGTCTGGGAGACCAGTGAGCAGGCCGTGGGGGGTGAGAGGGCCGGCAATGTGGGGGTCGCAGGGCTGGCCAGCGATCGAGCTGGCCAGCATTCGAGAGGCTGGCAGACAGGGGCTACTGCGCATGCGGCGATCTCGGCACTGACAGATCAGTGGCTGTGCAGAGGCCCGCTCAGCGTTACGCTAGCGGCCTCTCCAGCAGGAATAGGCCCCACCCACTGACTTTCGGACTGATTCACATTGGTGCACTTTGCAGTGCACAGAGTGTGGGAGATTCTTTTTTAAACACCCGCTGGAACAAACAGCGTGATTTATTCCCGTTTTTACGTGAATTCGACACTTCGAATTTTTTTGGGACACCCCTGTGTCTGTCGGCAAAAAAGACAATCAGTTCTAGGGAACTGAGAAGTAAATAATACTCCAGTGATATTTTGAATATAAAGAACAGGATGTCAATGCTAACTTGCTTTAGAAACAAGCTGAGAATTTAGTGGGTCCCTTGAAATCTTGTTGATTCCTTCAGATCCCAGTTGAGCAAACCTTGTCCAGAGGAATAGATTCTGTTAGCCAATGCTTGGTTCTGGGTAAATCATGCTTTTCACTATCTCCATTACAGCATTATGAACAGCATTCCAAGAATGCACAGCTAGGTGACCAAATATTACCCATTCATACTTGCAAAGTGGCGATGTGGCTGCCTAATGCCGTGTTAAGAGGCATTTAAACAGCACTGAGTCATTGCTACTTCACATCGTCATTACATTTTCAATGCAGGTCTCGAGTAAACTCCACATGAGGCAAAGTAAGATTCCTTGGAGGAGGAGGTTACTCATGCCAATCTTTGTGGCAAATCAAGTAAACTAAATTGAACAAACTCTGGGGCAAAGCAAGAACAGTAAGAATTTTAACAACACCAGGTTAAAGTCCAACAGGTTTATTTGGTAGCAAATGCCATTAGCTTTCGGAGCCCTGCTGCTTCGTCAGATGGAGTGGATATCTGCTCCATAAACCAGATTTCCACTCCATCTGACGAAGGAGCAGCGCTCCGAAAGCTAACGGCATTTGCTACCAAATAAACCTGTTGGACTTTAACCTGGTGTTGTTAAAACTCTTACTGTGTTCACCCCAGTCCAACGCCGGCATCTCCACAGCAAAGCAAGAAGGGCAGCGCCTTAAAGGGGAACCGCCTGAAATAAAAACAAAGCACAAATGAAACTTCAAACATCAAATCAAAAGGTGATTAAAAGGGTCAATGACACGCTCCAGTCCTTGCGGTGCCCAGCGGGCGTGGGAGGCCTCAATCCCGCCCGTGGTCTCTGCATGCTCTCCCTCCAGGGAGTCCCGGCTGCAAATGTAGCCACGGTGGAGGGGCAGACTGTTCGGCTCAGACGAACACCTTGGTTGCCCGCTGCCTGGACCTGTTGATGGTGTTCGTGCCTTGGATTATTACACATTGCGAAACACAAACCCAGCTTTGCGTCAAGCCTGAATGACAAATGGGTCTCCTGTGCCTGTGTTCAAACTCAATGCGGGGGGTTGGGGCGGGGTGGGGGGGGGGGGTGGTTTCGGGGGGTGGGGGGGGGGGCTGTTTCACCCTCATTTTTGGCAGGCAGGAATTGCAGAGGGGGCAGAGAACCGAGCCAAAGTCCCAAAATAGCTTTTACGCCTGCTGTATTTTCCTGCTCAAATCAGGTGTTTACGTCAGATAGCCCTCACATTGGATTATCCATTCCCGTCAGCATGCGATCATGCCCACGTGAATCATGACATGTCCTCAATGACATACACCTGGCAAACAGAAGCTGCCAGAGGTGCACAGGTGAGTACAGCCCTCGGGGGAGGGGGGGAGGGGGGGGGCGGGGTCATGCTTGGGCAGTATCCTGGCACTGCCCCTTGTATATTCTCTTATTTAAATTCTCTTTCTCAAATGGGACGACTATTTGCTTGTCTGATATCACGGCTGTCACATGCAGAGAGTTATAACCTGTGAGTAACCCCAATCCCCTTCATTCTCAATACTGGCCTTCAGAAAGTCTCTTTTGGGCGATGAGCAGAATCCTGACAGACAGTTGCCAGCAAAGACACTGATATTGGACTTGGACTCACTGGTTGGAGTATTTTCTCCTGCACTGGACTTTCTCTGGCTCATTTTGTCCTGCACCGCCCTGTGGTTTCTCCACCTTGTTGCTCATTGGCCAGTTCCATGTTTCCTCACCTCAATGCACGTAGATCATAATATTAACCATTTCCACCGTCATGCTGACAACAGGGCAGACTTGGATTTCAATTGATCAATTACAGACTGGGTCTCATTGGACAAAATCACGAAAGCAGTGAAGCAGCGATTTATCATTTGTATTTTCTTTTGTGTTTTTGCGGCTTGCGTTATGGATTTGAATTTGAATTCATCAATTACAGGCTTGTTTTTATCAGTTACAAAGTACTGAAGCAGTGATTCTGTATTCTTGAGGCTTGCATTGTGTCAGCTGAGAGTGGGCGGGGTCATGAGGGCAATGATGGGCGGAATTCTACGGCCTCACTCGGGTGAGACCGGAAAATCCCGCCCGAGGTCAACGGACATGTCCGCCCCTCGCCCCCGCTCCGATTCCTTGACGGGCGGGTCAGTAGACATCATTGAGTTGGAGATTGAAATAATTGGCGCAGAGCTTAACATCGCTGGAGGTGGAATGCCATTTCACTGAGTGGGGAGGGGGTGGCGGGGGGCGGGTGACAGCATGGGGTGCACAGAGCGCGGTGCTCCCAAAAGTGTAAGTCCGCCTCTGTCGTCAGCGGGCAATGTAGTTGGGCCTGAAATCCAGCCCCTCTCCCACAGCCCCCACTCCCCCCATACACAACCAGTAATCTGTCCCTGTCCCCCACACAGATGCACAGTAATCAGCATCTTTCTCACTCAGCCACCTCTCAGCGCACACGTAGTAATCAGCCCTTTCACTCTTCCCACTTCCACACACCTACTAGTCAGCTGGACTAGTAATCCAGGGACCCAGAGCAATGCTTTAGGGGCCCGGGTTCGAATCCCACCGGAGCAGATGGTAAAATTTGAATTCACCAGCCAGCAACGCCCACGTCCCATGAATGAATTAAAGAAAAAGTTCCTTTTCCATCCCCCCTTCCTGCAGCTGCATCTCCTTTTGCTCTACTTTCCAGGACTTGTCAATCAGTCACCAGCCTCGGATAAGGAGCCTGGGTAACAGGCAGATAGAAGCAGAAACACAGTAAAGTTTGAAGCCACCACACATCTTACCCCCTCAGCCACATAACAAAGGGTAAAGGACAAAGAAAAGTGCAGCATGGGAACAGGCCCTTCAGCCTTCCAAACCTGCGCCAATCATGATGCCTGCCGAACCTAAAACCGTATGCACTTATGGAGTCTGTATCCTTGCATTCCCATCCTATTCATGTATTTGTCCAGTTGCCCCTTAAATGCCGCTATCGTACCTGCTCCCACCACCTCCCTGGGCAGCACGTTCCAGACATTCACCACCCTCTGTGTAAAAAAGTTGCCTCACACATCTCCTCTAAACTTTTCCCCATCCACCTTAAACCTATGTCCCCTAGTATTTGACTTTTCTATCCTAGGAAAGAGCATCTGACTATCCGTTCTGTCCAGGCCGCTCATAATCATGTAAACCTCTAGCAGGTCACCCCTCAACCTCCATCAATCCAATCTCTCCTCATAACTAATACCCTCCAGACCAGGCAACATCCTGGTAAACCACCCACTTTATTGAGGTATTCTGGCAGTAACTGAGCTATGCCTGCTTTGGGGTCAACTTCTGGCCTTGAGCTGCTTGGTGGCATCACTCTAGTGGGCTTCACAGCTGTCCAACCACTGAAAGTTGATGAGCTACCTTCCTTCCCTCTGCCTTCCACTGCCAAAAGTAAAATAGTGGCGGAGGTGGCAGGAGACCCTTAAGTGACCATTAATTGGGTGCTTAAGGGTGCCAATAGACTAGATGCCTGACAACCTCTGCAATATGGGAGACCAGTCTGGGACCAGCCTCTCTGCCTTCAAAGGTGTCAGGTGAAAAAGCGTTTCCCCTGTTGGGGTATTAAGAAGACGAGGTAACAGTTTAAGAGCGAGGGGGGGGGGGGGGGGAGCGGGCAGGGCAGAAGGGGGGGGGGGAGTCAGATATCTAGGACTCAAATTAATTCATTAAAAGTGGTCTGAATTGGAATTCTCTACCATAGAGAGTGAGGATATTATAGATAGAGGTGGAGAGACTTTTGGGTACAAAGAAATATCAGCCATGATCTTATTGAATGACGGACAAGGCACAAGGGGCCAAATGGTCTCTTCTAACTCCTTGTTCTTATGTAAGACTGAGCTGTCATTGTTGTATCTGTTGTAGGGTCCCTTTTCTGATAGCTTGTGAGCGACTTAGTCATGGCACGGTTGCACAGTGGTTAGCACTGCTGCCTCACAGCGCTAGGGGACCTGGGTTCGATTCCTGGCTTGGATGACTATCTGTATTGAGTTTACACGCTCTCCCCGTGACTGCGTGGGTTTCTTCCGGGTGCTCCGGTTTCCTCCCACAGTCCAAAGATGTGTGGGTTAGGTGGATTGGCCATGCTAAATTGCTCCTTAGTGTCAGGGGGACCAGCTAGGGTAAATGCATGGGGTTATGGGGATAGGGCCTGCTTGGGATTTTGGTTGGTCGATAGGCCAAAATGGTCTCCTTCTGCACTGTTGTATTCTATGATGATTCTAAAAAGAAACCAACAGAGGTAACTTTGGGATCTAAGTGGTCTCTAATTTAACGATCTCTTTAAATGAGACCTCTTTCAGGTGCTTATGAACTTGGATGACTAATGTTGCACTGATTGAAGGAGTGGTCCCTGCGAATGATCAATCTGAGGGATTCCAGAATGTTCCATTCAGGCATCCACCAAACCTTTAGCAAAAAGGGGAAGTTGAGTTCATCGAAGGTGATGGAAAACGTGTACTTAAAACTTCAAATATGAAACCTTGGGAAGCAAGGGAAGCATGGGAACATATGAAGCATGGGAATCACTTAGACCCGGGGATCTGTAAATGTAAAACAAACGGCTACAGCAAGAAAGGAAAACCTCCCATGGGGTCTCTGGGCTTTGTTATTGAGTCTAATGGTCCAGAGAAATGGACTTCAGCATCAATTCTATGTTAAAACATTCATTGAAAATTGGCAAAGGAAATACTGCAACTGTGCAGGCCAAATCTAAGTGAATAGTTTCAGAGTGAAGCATTGGATTATTTCAGTCTGGTCTTTTGGAATGTAGTTAATTGAAATCAATGAAGTTCAATCAGAATAATCCCTTGCTGACAGTTATAACATTCTGCAATTTATTTTAAGCAACGCTGGTATGAATCCGACATAAATGTGGGCGAGTGGAGAAAAGAAATGGTTTTAACCCAGCAAAGAAAATGGTGAGCTTTGCAATTTCACGTTGCAGCCTCTTAAGTTCAGTATGAATCTGTTTAGCATTAACAGAAGCAATTTAGTCAACGCTGACACACTTGTGATGGTGAACATTAAAGGACACATTTCCATTGTGACTGTTCGCCCAGGATCAATAACCAATTTGGATTCTAGTCAGGCAGTTGTCGCTTCACCTTGCCGAACTCCTGGCGGACTGGATTTCTTATCTTCCTGTCTAGAAGAGAGAGAGCTCGGCACACTTTTGAAAATAAAACTCAAACCGTGGAAAGGTTTAAATATCTAGGGAACACAGAGAAAAGGATCGGTGTTTGATAGGCTATTCTAGTCTGTGGGACCTGTATTTCAATTTGGACACATGTCCCCAGATACAGTCATAGAGGTTTACAGCATGGAAACAGGCCCTTCGGCCCAACTTGTCCATGCCGCCCTTTTTTTTAAGCCACTAAGCTAGTCCCCATTGTCCACATTTGGCCCATATCCCTCTATACCCATCTTACGCATGTAACTGTCTAAATGCTTTTTAAAAGACAAAATTGTACCCGCAGATATTAGTGAGGAGAACTTTGCAGGGGTAACCAGTGATGGCATAGTGATCTTGCCATTGGAATAGTAAAACTAGATGGCCTACTCCTGCTCCTATTTCTTATGTTCTTATGTTCTTAACTCAGGGTAATGCTCTGGGGACCTGGATTCGAATCCCACCAGGACAGATGGTGAAATTTGCATCAATAAAATAAATCTGAATGATAACTACAAAACATCTGTTGATTGTCATAAAAATCAATTTGGTTCACTAATGTCCTTTAGGGAAGGAAATCTGCTATCCTTACCTGGTCTGGCCGACATGTGACTCCAGACCCACAACAATGTGGTTAAATGCCTTCTGAAATGGTCCCAGCAAGTCACTCAATTCAAGGATAATTGGGGGTGGGCAATAAATGCTGGCCCGGCCAGCAATGCCCACATCCCATGAATGAATAAAATATTAAGTCCAGTGCCTAGGTCAATCCTGGATAGCCCATCCAGTTTTATTCATGTCAGACTTTGTCGTTTTATACAACTGACTGGCTTGCTAGACTATTCTATAGGGGGGGCAAATTCTCCCAAAAAAATTCTAAGTGTCTAATTCACGTAAAAACTGGAGCAATTCACCCTGGTTTTTGCAGCGGGACTTTCAAACAGAATCTCCCACATAGTGCACTCGCGTGAATCAGTCAAAAAATCAGTGGGCAGGGCCTATTCCTGCTGGAGAGGCTGGCAACATAATACTGAGCGGGTAATTGCGTATGCGCCAATCTGTCAGGACCGAGATCGACACATGGCGCAATGGCCCCAGTCTGCCGGTCTCCCGATCGCTGGCCAGCTCGATCACTGGCCAATCCCGTTGGACTTTAACCTAGATCCCTGAAAGTTGGGAATCAAGTAGATAAGGTTGTTAAGAAGGCATATGGTGTCTTGGCGTTTATTGGTAGGGGGATTGAATTTAGGAGTCGTAGCGTTATGTTGCAACTGTACACAACTCTGGTGCGGCCGCACTTGGAGTACTGTGTGCAGTTCTGGTCCCCACATTACAGGAAGGATGTGGAGGCTTTGGAGAGGGTGCAGAGGAGGTTTACCAGGATGTTGCCTGGTATGGAGGGGAGATCCTATGAGGAGAGGCTGAGGGATTTGGGATTGTTTTCGCTGGAAAGGCGGCGGCTAAGAGGGGATCTTATTGAAACATATAAGATGATTAGAGGTTTAGATAGGGTGGATAGTGATAGCCTTTTTCCTCTGATGGAGAAATCCAGCACGAGGGGGCATGGCTTTAAATTGAGGGGGGGTAGTTATAGAACCGATGTCAGGGGTAGGTTCTTTACCCAGAGGGTGGTGAGGGATTGGAATGCCCTGCCAGCATCAGTAGTAAATGCGCCTAGTTTGGGGGCGTTTAAGAGATCCGTAGATAGGTTCATGGACGAAAAGAAATTGGTTTAGGTTGGAGGGTCACAGTTTTTTTTTTTAACTGGTCGGTGCAACATCGTGGGCCGAAGGGCCTGTTCTGCGCTGTAATGTTCTATGTTCTATGTTCTAGTGTTGTGAGACTTCTTACTGACATTACAGGAAGATCATTCATTGCTCCCCGTGGGGCCTGCCTCACAGTTTCGCTCTTACCCCCACCACGGCCTGATCGCTGGTCTCCCAGACACGTCCGGGCCCAGCCTTGACCCTCCCCACACACCCCCAGCAGCCTCGATCTCTCGCACCCCATTCCCCCATTTCCTGTCCCCCGGCAGTCCCAAACCAACTACCCCCCACCCCCCGACCTCCCCCTCCACCCAAAGTCCCGACCCCCCCCCCCCCCCTACAGGTTCTGCCCCCCCCTCCCCCCGCCAACACCCGGATGGCAAGCCACAATTGTTGGCTTCCCTCCCTCCCCCATCGATCCCACCTGCAGACCCCCTCACTGATGCCCCACAGAGGCCCCGCTCCCATCAGTCCCTACCCGCAATAGGCCCAGCCTCTTTGACACTGCACTATGCCTGGTGGTCTTTGGCACGTTGCCCCTTGGCAGTGCCAGAGGGCCCAGGCTGACAATACCGAGGTGTCAATGCCCAGGGGGCAGCACCCCCCAAGCACCTGACCCTCTGGGGGTCTCGACTGCCCTTCCTTCCCTCGAGCGGGGTCAGGCAATGAGCTCCCCATTTTTGGGGAGTTATAATAACCCCCGCTGGAGTGAAACACTCCTGGCGGGGTGGAGGGAGAGAAGCTATCTGACGTGTTCGGGTCCACTAATGGGATGGTAATCATTAAAATTAGGTGCTGCGTAAAAGATTCACCTTGCACTGATTTCTGGCACAGAACTGATGGCACCGGAATTGTGTGAATCAGACACCGCTTGAATCTCCCAGTCCGCTGCGCTAAAAAATCAACGCAGTGGGATTGGAGAATCGTCCCCAGGGGTTCTTTTAAAGTTTTGTTTTGGCGTTTTATTTATTCATGTTGCAAATAGGCTTACATTAACACTGCAATGCAGTTACTGTGAAAATCCCCTAGTTGCCACACTCAGGCGCCTGTTCGGGTACACTGAGGAAGAATTTAGCATGTCCAATGCACCTAACCAGCACATCTTTTGGACTGTTGGAGGAAACCCATGCAGACACGGGGAGAACATGCAGACTCTGCTCAGACAGTGACGCAAGCCGGGAATCGAACCGGGGTCCCTGGCGCTGTGAGACAGCAGTGCGAACTGGGTTTAAAGGTTTGGCAACAACCTCATCAAGAAGCAAGGTTTGAGACAGATGTTAATGTGTGCATATAGAAGAGACAAAGAGGTTTGTTTGTGCAGAGGCTGGCAGCTGCCCTGGTGGGTGAAGGCCCAATGCTGATGGTTCAAAAGGTGTCTTTCCCTTTCAGTCTCCAGCGAAGCTCTGAGGCAGGCCCCACGGGGAGCAATGAATGATCTTCCTGTAATGTCAGTAAGAAGTCTCACAACACCAGGTTAAAGTCCAACAGGTTTATTTGGTAGCAAAAACCACTAGCTTTTGGATATGAAATATCTACCAAATAAACCTGTTGGACTTTAACCTGGTGTTGTGAGACTTCTTATTGTATTTACCCCAGTCCAACGCCGGCATCTCCACATCATCACTTCCTGTAATGTGTCAGACTAACGGAAAGGGAATCACCAAGCATCTTACTCTGACACATCATGATTAGCATCTTTATGTGTGCTTTTGCAATGCTTCTGACTTTGATTCTACACATTAGCCGAATGCCCATGAAATGACTCATCAGTCACCCATTGTAATGCTGAGGCAGGCTCTCTGGCTTTAAGGAGGTTGCAAAGTCTCACAGACACTCGATGTGATTTGTTTGTTCTCTGAAGGTGCAATTGATATAAAAATACATTCAACTGAAAGAATTACATCATATATCTTAACATTATGAACACTGATTCCGGCTTAAACATGTTGAAAACAAAGAACAAAGAACAAAGAACAATACAGCACAGGAACAGGCCCTTCGGCCCCCCAAGCCCGCGCCGCTCCCCGGTCCAGGATTGAATCCTGAATCCAGGATCCCCGCCCAATTTTCCAGCCTATCTACATACCAATATCCTATCCACCGAGCTGTCCCTCACAGCTACGATGCTTTGTTCATTACAACCTATTAACTCACCCCCACCCCCCCATTCCAGACCATGTGATCTCCAGGGAGAGGCGAAAACCCAGAGTGAAAAACCCCAGGGCCAATATGGGGAAAAACAAATCTGGGAAATTCCTCTCCGACCCCCTGAGGCGATCGAAACGAGTCCAGGAGATCACAATGGCCCTGATCGGAAAATGCTTCCCAACCCTAGTCATTTCCACTTCCACGAACACCATATGAATTCCCTGCCCCCGAGACAGGTTCCCAACTATCCGCAGTCTCGCTCTGTACTGGCACCAGCAAGATGATCATAGAATGAAGCCTTGAAACGAGAAACAAGGAACAATTAGCCCGCGCCGCTCCCTGGTCCAAACTAGACCACTCTTTTGTATCCCTCCATTCCCACTCCGTTCATATAGCTGTCTAGATAAGTCTTAAATGTTCCCAGTGTGTCCGCCTCCACCACCTTGCCCGGCAACACATTCCAGGCCCCCACGACCCTCTGTGTGAAATATGTCCTTCTGATATCTGTGTTAAACCTCCCCCACTTCACCTTGAACCTATGACCCCTCGTGAACGTCACCACCGACCCGGGGAAAAGCTTCCCACCGTTCACCCTATCCATGCCTTTCATAATTTTATACACCTCTATTAAGTCTCCCCTCATCCTCCGTCTTTCCAAGGAGAACAACCCCAGTTTCCCCAATCTCTCCTCATAACCAAGCCCCTCCATACCAGGCAACATCCTGGTAAACCTCCTCTGTACTCTCTCCAAAGCCTCCACGTCCTTCTGGTAGTGTGGCGACCAGAACTGGACGCAGTATTCCAAATGCGGCCGAACCAACGTTCTATACATCTGCAACATCAGACCCCAACTCTTATACTCTATGCCCCGTCCTATAAAGGCAAGCATGCCATATGCCTTCTTCACCACCTTCTCCACCTGTGACGTCACCTTCAAAGATCTGTGGACTTGCACACCCAGGTCCCTCTGCGTATCTACACCCTTTATGGTTCTTCCATTTATCGTGTAGCTCCTCCCTACATTATTCCCACCAAAATGCATCACTTCGCATTTATCAGGATTGAACTCCATCTGCCATTTCCTTGCCCAAATTTCCAGCCATTTAACATTTAACTATATTTTTTCATTTGTTCTTCGAATCAGAGAATCCCTACAGTACAGAAGGAGGCCATTTGGCCCATTGAGTCTGCACCAACCACAATCCCACCCAGTCCCTATTTCCGTAACCCCACACATTTAGCCTGCTAATCCCCCTGACACTAGGGTCAATTTAGCATGACCAATCAACCTAACCCGCACATCTTTGGACTGTGGAAGGAAACCAAAGCACCTGGAGGAAACCCATGCAGACACGTGGAGAACGTGCAGTCTCCACACAGACAGTGACCCGAGCCTGGAATTGAACCCAGGTCTTTGGTCCTGGGTCCATAGAACCATAGAACCATAGAACCCCTACAGTGCAGAAAGAGGCCATTCGGACCATCGAGTCTGCACCGACAACAATCCCACCCAGGCCCCATCCCCGTATAAGACCATAAGACATAGGAGCGGAAGTAAGGCCATTCGGCCCATCGAGTCCACTCCACCATTCAATCATGGTTGATTTCAACTCCATTTACCCGCTCTCTCCCCATAGCCCTTAATTCCTCAAGAAATCAAGAATTTATCAATTTCTGTCTTGAAGACGCTCAACGTCTCGGCCTCCACAGCCCTCTGTGGCAATGAATTCCACAGACCTACCACTCTCTATCCCGACATATTTACCTGCTAATCCCTCTAACCCTCATATTTACCCGCTAATCCCTCTAATCTACGCATCCTGGGACACTAAGGGGCAATTGAGCTTGGCCAATCAACCTAACCTGCACATCTTTGGAGTGTGGGAGGAAACCGGAGCACCTGGAGGAAACCCACGCAGACAGGGGGAGAATGTGCAAACTCCGCACAGACAGACAGTGACCCGAGCCGGGAATCGAACCCAGGTCCCTGGAGCTGTGAAGCAGCAGTGCTAACCACTGTGCTACCGTGCCGCCCACCGTGCCGGGTCCTTGGGTCCACTCCTGACTTGTGCCTTGTAGGTGATGGAGAGGCTTTTGGAGTGTCAGGAAGGGAGTTACTCAATGCAGAATTCCCAGCCTTTGACCTGTTCTGACCTGTGAGGCGGCAGTGCTAACCACTGCACCACCGTGCCGCCCTTCTTTCACAAAGTTGTTGCTGACCAGACCAGCATTTATTGCCCATCCCTCATGCCCTTGAGAAGGTGGTGGTGAGTCACCTTCTTGAACCGCTGCAGTCCATGTGGTGTAGGTACACCCACAGTGCTGTTTGGGAGGGACTTTCAGAATTTTGACCCAGCGGCAATGAAGGAACGCCAATATGTTTCCAAGTCAGGATGGTGAGTAACTTGGAGGAGAACCTCCAGGTGGTGGTGTTCCCAGGTATCTGCTGCCCTTGACCTTGTAGATGGTACTGGTTGTGGGTTTGGAAGGTGCTGTTTAAGGAACCTGCCAAGCATCTTGTAGATGGTACCCACTGCTGCTACTGAGCGTCGGTGATGGAGGGAGTGGATGTTTGTAGATGTGGTGTCAATCAAGCGAGCTGCTTTGTCCTGGATGATGTCAAGCTTCTTGAGTATTGTTGGAGCTGCACTCATCCAGGCAAATGAAGAATATTCTATCACAGTCCTGACCTGTGCCTTGTAGATGATGGACAGGATTTAGAGAGTCAGGAGGTGAGTGACTGGTCACAGAATTCTGAGCATCTGACTGCTCTGGTAGCGACAGTATTTATATTGTGATATATTTCCAACTCGGGATGGTGAGTGGCTTGGAGGAAATCCTCCAATTGATGGTGTTCCCATGTATCTGCTGCTCTTGTCCTTCTCGATGGTAGATATTGCAGATGTGGAAGGTGCTGTCAAAGGAACCTTGGTGAGTTACTGGAGTACATCTTGCAGGTGGCACACACTGCTGCCACTGTTCGTCAGTGATGGAGGGAGTAAATGTTTAAGCTGGTGAATGGGTGCCACTCAAGCGGGCTGCTTTGACCTGGATGGTGCTGAGCTTCTTGAGTGTTGTTGAAGCTGCACTCATCCAAGCTAGTGTTGAATATTCCTTCACACTCCTGACTTGTGCCTTGTAGGTGATGGAGAGGCTTTGGGGAATCAGGAAGTTACTCAATGCAGAATTCCCAGCCTTTGACCTGCTCTTATAGTCACGGTATTTATATGGGTCCAGTTCAGTTTCTGGTCAATAGTGATGTTCACAGTGGGGGATTCAGCTATGGTAATAACTTTGACTGTCAATGTACAATTTTCTGCATTTTAATCATAACCATCTCCTCAAATGTCCAGATGTTACTTTGCATCATTCCATTGTCATCCATATATTAATATTAAGCAAAATGTTTGAGTACTTTTCAGACGTAAGAAACAAAATCCCAAATTGTGAAACTTGTGAAAAACACAGACATTTAAATAATTACCAAACTGGGAAAGATGATTGGACAGTCATAGAACATAGAACTTAAAACGTAGAACATAGAACAGTACATCACAAGAACAGGCCCTCCAGCCCATGATGTTGTGCCGAACATGACACCATGGAATCATAGACTCCCTGCAGTGCCGAAGGAGGCCATTCGGCCCATCAAGTCTGCACCGACCACAATTCCACCCAAGTCCTATCCCCATAACCCCATGCATTTACCCTAGCTAGTCCCCAAATTTAACTAATCTCTTCTGCTTGCCCTTGGTCCACATGCATATGCATGTGCTTATCTAAAAGCCCCTTAAACGCCCCTATTATATCTGCCTGCGCCACCACCCCTGGCAAGCGAGTTCCAGATACCGACTACTCTCGGTGTAAAAAACTTTCACATGGTAGTCACATGGTAGTTACTGACTATTTAAATATTTCAGATTAGTAACGCAAATCATGTGCCTAGTTTAACTTAATAACAATGATATTAAGTTTACCAAGAGAAGGGAATTTATCAAAGACATTTGTTGCTTTCTTGTCATATTTTTAGTAAGTAAGCAGAACCATTAAGAATTGAACCAAACACGTTACCAGAACCCTTTACTTCTCACACAAATTTGCAAATAAAACCTGTGAAATGCTGGAATTTGAAAAAAAAATGTTTAGTTTTAGATGCTGAGAGCCAGTTTCCCCTGTCTGGGGAGTCTAGAATTGGGGGTTACAGTCTCAGGATAAGGTGCCGGCTTTCTGTCTCCCAGGGGAGTTGTTTTCCCACACCCAGCACCTAGTTTATTTTTGCTTGAAAAGCAATTTTCTTCTGACTCCTTGACCCCACACCATTTGCATTTGCCCCGTTGACCCCACACCATTTGCATTTGCCCCTTTGGCTGATTAGGAGCGGCTTGGGTGCAAAACATAAACTTACCTCTTCCTATGCTGGGGTCCTTATCCTGAGGATGACAGGAGAATTATATTTCATCCCACACACAATTTCCATGTCCTGGTCTGGGTTTTGAAAGCACTAAAGTATGCACCTCCTTGGAGGGTTTGGGACCATTGAGGGACACAAACTAAGGAGTGAGGAACATTCTAAAAGGGAAATGTAAAATTTTTTGACAGCTTCAAATGTCATTATTAAATGTTGCATTATAAAGTGGAAGTGTTTTAATCCAGTGATTCATCGTGGAGATTTGTCCCAGAAAGGTAAGTTGATCCTTGCATCGTCCACCATTGTTTAAATGTTGTCATGCATGACAGTACTCTTTCCATTGGAGAAAGTGCCATAAGGCATGTAAAATATAAAATCCATCCTGTTGGCCTCTGCTATCATGTTTGTGCCGTGATTCCCACCACCTGATAGCCCTGGCTATTTAAAACCAAAGACCTGTTGAAAGTTGAAAAAACAAATCACAGCACTTGTTTTCTTCCATTGATTATTAGACACTTGAATTTGAAATGGAAATGGGACACTGATTTTCAGGCAGTGTAGCTGGAAGTTTTTGTTATGACAGCTGTAGCCACTATGAATGTTTGGCTGGGGTTCAAAATCTATCATTGCTTCAGCTCAGCAGGCACTCCCTTGATCCAAGAACAATTGAACATTTTAAGAGGTTGTAATAACAGATTATACCTTTGATGAAGTCTTATTTTTGTTTACAAGCCTAATAGGCATTTAAAGAATTACATTTTTTGCTCTGGATATTTTTCAAATGTCAATGATAGCGTATTAGGATTCTGTGTTTTATAACATTGTATAAGAAAATAAACCTCTAAAAATCTAATAAAACACAATCCTCTGAGTGAAGACATTTCTCCTCATCTCAGTCCTATTGGGCAATCCCTTGGTCTGGATTTTCACCTGGGCTAAGCAAAACCTCCGAAATGGAAGCTCGATCCATGTGCGACTGCCTGGAGTTATAGCATTTCACACCTGGGATCAGGAGAAAGTGCGCCACTCGCTACAGTTCCGCTGATGTCAATGGAGGTACCCATTGAAAGCACCCCTCACCTCTGGGGAACCCAAGGTAGGGGAGCACAATTGGCAGGACTGTAATATCCTGCCAGTGTCAACGGCAGCAAGATTTCGATGAATGATTCAGCATGACAGCAGCCACCTTTGCTTCATGCTGCATTGCCTACAATAGAGATCCATCTTGAATCATCTTGGAGACCCACCTCGAAACAGCTTTGACCCAGGGAGATGCAGAGAAAGGCATCTAGAAACAGCCACGGTTCCTCCTGTCAGTAAACAAGAAGGTCGAAAGTGTCACGCCTCCAGACCCAGAAGAAAGGAACCTAATCACCTCCCTGTCAACCTGTTTCCACCTCCAAAGCTGTCCGTGAATACAACCTCCAGAAATTCAACCGTGGAAACCATCACAGCTGTTGAGACTATTCTACAACCTCAAAATCTCACTGCAGGCAACACAACAACTCGAGTTCTAAACAATGGGTCTGCATTGAAACAACCGGGATTGAATTTAATTCAATGTTTATAATGTGTGTGTGAGTGTGTGTGAGTGTGTGTGTGTGTGAGTGTGTGAGTGTGTGTGTGCTAGTGTGTGTGTGTGTGCTAGTGTGTGTGCATGTGTGTGTGTGTGTGAGAGTGTGTGATTGTATGTGTGTGCTCGTGTGTTTGTGTGCGTGTGATTGTGTGTGTGTGCTAGTATGTGTGTGTGCTTGTGTGTGTGTGTGTGTGTGATTGTGTGTGCGTGTCTGTGTGCTAGTGTGTGTGTGCGTGATTGTGTTTGTGTGTGTATACTAGTGTGTGTGTGTGCTAATGTGTGTGTGCGTGTGTGTGTGTGTGCACATGCTAGTGAGTGTGTGTGCTAGTGTGTGTGTGTGCTAGTGTGTGTGTGCGTGTGCTAGTGTGCATGTGCTAGTGTATGGTGTGTATGCACGTGCTAGTGTGTGTGTGTGCTAGTGTGAGTGTGCTCAAGTGTGTGTGTGTGTGCTATTGTGTGTGTCTGCTAGTGTGCAAGTGTGTGTGTGTGCTAGTGTGTGTGTGTGTGTGTGCTAGTGTGTGTGTGTGCTAGTGTGTGTGTGTGCTAGTGTGTGTGTGTGTGCTAGTATGTGTGTGTGTGTGCTAGTGTGTGTGTGCTAGTGTGTGTGTGTGCTAGTGTGTGTGTGTGTGTGTGTGCTAGTGTGTGTGTGTGTGTGCTAGTGTGTGTGTGCTAGTGTGTGTGTGTGCTCGTGTCTGTGTGTGTGTGCTAGTGTGTGTGTGTGCTAGTGTGTGTGTGTGCTAGTGTGTGTGTGTGTGTGTGTGTGCTAGTGTGTGTGTGTGCTAGTGTGTGTGTGTGCTAGTGTGTGTGTGTGTGTGCTAGTGTGTGTGTGTGTGTGCTAGTGTGTGTGTGTGCGCTAGTGTGTGTGTGTGTGTGTGTGTGTGTGTGTGCTAGTGTGTGTGTGTGTGCTCGTGTCTGTGTGTGTGTGTGCTGGTGTGTGTGTGTGCGTGTGTGCTAGTGTGTGTGTGTGTGCTAGTGTGTGTGTGTGTGGGCTAGTGTCTGTGTGTGTGTGCTAGTGTGTGTGTGTGCTAGTGTGTGTGTGTGTGCTAGTGTGTGTGTGTGTGTGTGCTAGTGTGTGTGTGTGTGTGTGCTAGTGTGTGTGTGTGCTAGTGTGTGTGTGTGTGTGCTAGTGTGTGTGCTAGTGTGTGTGTGTGCTAGTGTGTGCTAGTGTGTGTGTGTGTGTGTGCTAGTGTGTGTGTGTGCTAGTGTGTGTGTGCGTGTGCTAGTGTGTGTGTATGCTAGTGTGTGTGTGCGAGTGTGTGTGTGTGCTAGTGTGTGTGTATGCTAGTGTGTGTGTGCTAGTGTGTGTGTGCTAGTGTGTGTGTGCTAGTGTGTGTGTGTGCTAGTGTGTGTGTATGCTAGTGTGTGTGTGCTAGTGTGTGTGTGCTCGTGTGTGTGTGTGCTAGTTTGTGTGTGTGTGTGTGTGTTTGGGGAGGGGAGGGGGGAAATCACTTTTCCTGAGGTAACTTTCAGAGTAAGAGTGTAGAAATAAACTAAACTGTCCTATTTAAGTACAAAAGGCTTTGCTGCTGGGTTACTTTAAATTGATTTGCCCACTGCCAAAGTGAAATATACTCACTCCCACACAATACATTGTTCACAGGTGACTTTGATGTGGAGATGCCGGAGTTGGACTGGGGTAAGCACAGTAAGAAGCTTCACAACACCAGGTTAAAGTCCAACAGGTTTATTTGATAGCACAAGCTTTCGGAGTATCGCTCCTTCTTCAGGTGAGTGAGGAGTTGTGTTCACAAACAGGGCATATAAAGACACAAACTCAATTTACAAGATAATGGTTGGACTGCGAGTCTTTACAGATCATCAAGTCTTAAAGGTACAGACAATGTGAGTGGAGAGAGGGTTAAGCACAGGTTAAAGAGATGTGTCTTGTCTCCAGCCAGGACAGTTAGTGAGATTTTGCAAGCCCAGGCAAGTCATGGGGGTTACAGATAGTGTAACATGAACCCGAGATCCACATTGAGGCCGTCCTCATGTGTGCAGAACTTGGCTATCAGTTTCTGCTCAGCGATTCTGCGCTGTCGTGTGTCGTGAAGGCCGCCTTGGAGAACGCTTACCCGAAGATCAGAGGCCGAATGCCCATTGTTCCCCGACAGGAAGAGAACACTCTTGCCTGGTGATTGTCGAGCGATGTTCATTCATCCGTTCTCATAGCGTCTGCATGGTCTCCCCAATGTACCATGTCTTGGGACATCCTTTCTTGCAGCGTATCAGGTAGACAACGTTGGCTATTGATTTAATCGTTGCATGGCAATTTCTACATATTCTCTTCCACCTTCTTCCGTCGGGAAAAAGATACAAAAGTCTGAGCTCACGTACCAACCGACCCAAGAACAGCTTCTCCCCTGCTGCCATCAGACTTTTGAATGGACTTGCCTTGCATTAAGTTGATCTTTCTCTACACCCTAGCTATGACTGTAACACTACATTCTGCACCGTCTCCTTTCCTTCTCCCTTATGTACTTAATGAACAGTATGTTATTTCTGTATAGCATGCAAGAAACAATACTTTTCACTGTATCCCAATACATGTGACAGTAATAAATCAAATCAAATCAAATCAAACCCTTTTAGCCCTGGTATCAAACAGTAACTAGTTTGTATTGTTAGATGAATCCCTAAGGCAGCATAAGGACTGACCACTTAGGGCGGCAAGGTGGCACAGTGGTTAGTACTGCTGCCTCACAGCGCCAGAGACCTGGGTTCGATTCCCGGCTTGGGTCACTGTTTGTGCAGAGTCTGCATGTTCTCACCATCTCTGCGTGGATTTCCTCCAGATGCTCTGGTTTCCTCCCACCGTTCGAAAGACATGCTGGTTAGGTGCATTGACTATGCTAAATTTTCCCTCAGAACAGATGCCGGAGTGTGGCACCGAGGGGAATTTCACAGTAACTTCATTGCAGTTTTAATGTAAGCCTACTTGTGACACTAATAAATAAATTGTAAAACATTTTCTGCTAAAGTTAACCCTAATCTTTCTCAGCTAGTGGACAAAGAATTATATCATTATTAAAAAGGCAAGCACAGGATTTTCTGGGACTCAGAATGAGTCTTTGTGGCCTGCCGACTATTTTGGCAGCTCCCATCTCACCCGGTGGTGCTGCTCACCACTCACAACCTCTTATTCGCCGTCCTGCCTGCTGTCCCTGATGGAACTGGGCTCTCAGAGGCAGCCTGTGGATTGGCTGCCACTGGGTCAATCAGGGAGGTAGCCAGGACTCAGACACCATTGTCCCAGGACTGACATGTGGGACGGCACGGTGGCACAGTGGTTAGCACTGCTGCCTCACAGCGCCAGGGATCCGGGTTCAATTCTCGGCTTGGGTCGCTGTTGGTGTGGAGTCTGCACATTCTCCTTGCATCTGTGTGGGTTTCCTCCGGGTGCTCTGGTCCCTTCCACAGTCCGAAAGGCGTGCTGGTTAGGTGGACGTGCTGGTTTGGCCATGCTAAATTGCATCTTAGATTCAGGGGGACTAGCTAGGGTAAATGCATGGTGTTATAGGGATAGGGGCTGGGTGGGATTGTGGTCAGTGCAGACTCTGTGGGCTGAGTGGCCTCCTTCTGCATTGTAGGATTCTAGGTCCTGGTGTCGATGCCCTGACCCCTGCCAGAATATTTAATCTGTAATGGTGTTTTCTGACTGAATCGTGTTTGTTGATATTGGGATGACACATCTTGTTCGAAAACTTCACAAAGCCATCCCCTTGATTGACAAACACTTGCTGAGATGTGGACAATTCCTGCAGCGACTCAGTGGATGTGGCTCGAGAAGTACTCAGAGTGAAAGCAAACAGCTGCAGTTATTTGCCAGCAAGCTTCCGCTCCTTGGCTGAAGGCTTCCTCCATAGAGTTTGGACAGGCAGTCAGAGTCTTAGCTTGTGAAGCGAGGCAGGGTTTGTGCCAGATATCATACCCCCCCCCCACCACCAACCCCCCAAGCTTTTCCCCTCCACCCAGTGTAATTGTGAGCACTTTAGCTGGCAAAGATATAAGAAGTGCCTTATCTAACCCAACATCAAAGCAGTAAATATTTATTTTTTAAAGGCAATCTAGCAAATCATAATATTTTCCTCACTTGGTTTGATAAATGTTTCATTTCCAATTACTCCCAGGCTATTCATTTCCAACCTATTCTCTCATTTTAGTTGATTCAGTTCAAGACCTCGCTTGTGGCTCTTACATTTCCCTTTCATTTATTTACAACAAGCTTGGATTTTCTAGCAGAGAATTAATTGGCGCCCAAACTTGGAATGGCTGTTAGGAAATTGCAGCGAAGCCTTTGAACTGTCTTGTGGGTCTCAGAGTCAAGCCAGCACTCAGTTAGTTTCAGTGAGAGATCTCGTGCTATGTCTTCACAATAGCAGAATCTGACCAAGACACAGAATCATACAATCCCTGCAGTGGTGAATAAGGCCATTTGGCGCATCGAGTCTGCACTGACTCTCCGACAGAGCATCTTACTCAGACCCACCCCGACTCTATCCCCCTAACCCCGTAACCTACACATCTTGGGACACTGTTAACATGGCCAATTTAGCATGGCCAATCCACCTAACCCGTACATCTTTGGACTGTGGGAGGAAACTGGGGCACCCGGAGGACACCCACGCAGACATGGGGAGAACGTGCAAACTCCACACAAGACAATCACCCAAGGCCAGAATCAAACCCGGGTCCCTAGCGCTGTGAAGCAGCAGTGCTAACAACTGTGCCACCACCTGTGACATTGTGCCACCATGCTGCCCTGTGACACTATGCCACCATGCCACCCTGTGACACTGAGCCACCATGCCACCCTGTGACACTGTGCCACCATGCCGCCCTGTGACACTATGCCACCATGCCACCCTGTGACACTATGCCACCATGCTGCCCTGTGACACTATGCCACCATGCCGCCCTGTGACCCTGAGCCACCATGCCACCCTGTGACACTATGCCACCATGCCACCCTGTGACACTATGCCACCATGCTGCCCTGTGACACTATGCCACCATGCCACCCTGTGACACTGTGCCACCATGCCGTCCTGTGACACTGTGCCATCATGCTGCAGCTTCTGTGACATATGCAATGTATGGGAGAAAACTCTCAACAGTGGCAAATATTGTAGTTGAGAAACTACTGAAAAGAATATGGCCAAAAGTGTTTGATCAAGTTTTAAGACATGGAAATATGTAGTCACATTGGATGTAGTCAGCATCCGTTGAAGATTCTTTTGTTAAAAATTTCATTCTCAGGATGTGTGTGTCGTTTGCAAGGCCAATATTTTAAGTTCCTCAGAGTACAGAGTACGAGACAGAGTACAGGAATGAGATAGGGAATCTGGTGAACTGGTGCGGCAATAATAATCTCTCCCTCAATGTCAACAAAACGAAGGAGATTGTCATCGACTTCAGGAAGCGTAAAGGAGGACATGCCCCTGTCTACATCAATGGGGGTAAAGTAGAAAGGGTCCAGAGCTTCAAGTTTTTAGGTGTCCAGATCACCAACAACCTGTCCTGGTCCCCATGCCGACACTATAGTTAAGAAAGCCCACAAATGCCTCTACTTTCTCAGACTAAGGAAATTTGGCATGTCAGCTACGACTCTCACCAACTTTTACAGATGCACCATAGAAAGCATTCTTTCTGGTTGTACCACAGCTTTGTATGGCACCTGCTCTGCCCAAGATCGCAAGGAACTACAAAAGGTCATGAGTGTAACACAATCCATCACACAAACCAGCCTACCATCCACTGACTCTGTCTACACTTCCCGCTGCCTCGGCAAAGCAGCCAGCATAATTAAGGACCCCATGCACCCCGGACATTCTCTCTTCCACCTTCTTCCTTCGGGAAAAAGATACAAAAGTCTGTGGTCACATCCCAACCGACTCAAGAGCAGCTTCTTCCCTGCTGCTGTCAGACTTTTGAATGAACTTACCTTGCATTAAGTTGATCTTTCTCTCCACCCTAGCTATGACTGTAACATTACATTCTGCACTCTCTCCTTTCCTTCTCTATGAACGGTATGTTTTATCTGTATAGCGCGCAAAAAACAATACTTTTCATTGTATGTTAATATATGTGACAATGATAAATCAAATCAAATCAAAAGAATTGGTGCAGCTGGGCTTTCTGGATTTTGTGAATTTTCAATTTAAATGAATAAAAATGCAATTATATTCAATTATGCCTTCTTCAGAACCATGATAGCAATTGTTACAGTTATTAGGAAGTTAACAAGGAAAGTTAATAGTCCGAAGGTGCGCAGGTTAGGTGGATTGGCCATGCTAAATTGCCCCTTCGTGCCGAGGTATTAACAGGGTAAATACGTGAGGTTACAGGGTTAGGGCCTGGGTGGGATCGTTGTCAGTGCAGGTCAATGGACCGAATGGCCTCCTTCTGCACTGTAGGGATTCTATGAAGGATATCAATACATAGGAAGCTCTTAAACTTGTGCATCCTTACAGATAAAATTGTACAACAGCTTTGAGATTAGAAGCTTGCCAGTGGGGAATAATTTTCAATGGGTACATCCTCCCGCTTTGGAATGACAGATGGTTGTGGTCGGAATGCTGACCAGGCAGCACTTAATCTTACATTCCTGATGTGTCGCATAGCCCCTCATTGCAGACTTTCAGGATTGTGTGGTTTAGATTAGGCCTGGCCCTCTGAACAACTCCATGACAACAATGCTATAATTAGAAATATTGGCTGGGTCTTTTGGCAGAGACTTGAGGAATTTTAGGGCAGAATTTTCCGAACCCTAAGGTGATGAACTTGAAGATGGGAAGGGCAGGAGATAGGAGGGAAGCACATCAGCGTGACTTCACAATGCATTCCCGCCACCGGGAGACTAACTGAGAGGCAGGCTGGGAATGGATTGACTGCCCTCTCCGCTAAGTCAATAAGCAGGGTCACGAGAAGGTGATGGCCTAGTGGTATTATCACTAGACTATTAATCCAGACTGTTAATCCAGAAACTCAGCTAATGTTCTGGGGACCCGGGTTCGATTCCCACCATGTCAGGTGGTGGAATTTGAATTCAATTTAAAAAATCAGGAATTGAGAATCTACTGATGACCATTAAACTATTGTCGATTGTCAAAAAAACCCATCTGATTCAGTAATGTCCTTCAGGGAAGGAAATCTGCCATCCTTACCTGATCTGAGTTGAGGAGGAACTTCTTCACACAAAGGGTTGTGAATCTGTGGAATTCCCTGTCCAGTGAAGCAGTTGAGGCTCTCTCATTGAATGTTTTTAAGGCAAGGATTGATAAATTTTTGAACAGTAAAGGAATTAAGGGTTATGATGAGCGGGCGGATAAATGGAGTTGGGTCCACAAAAAGATCAGCCATGATCTTATTGAATGGCGGAACAGGCTCAAGGGGCCAGATGGCCTACTCCTGTTCCTAGTTCTTATGTTCTTATGTTCTCACTGATCTCAGGCCGAGTTGCAGTGGACCCTCCCTTTCCCCCCCCCACCGATCTCAAGCAGAGAGCCGTCGGATGCTCGGCACTTACCTCCTCACTAACTGGAGCGCCCGAATCGGACTTTGGTGAAGCATGTCTGTTTCGAGCTGATTCTGGATGGACGAACGCAGTGGTAAAGGGGGAAGTGCCAGTAAGGTTGGGCGTGCAGATGCATTTCAATGGCCGTCACGCCCGTTTCGGGCACGGTCCCGATCGCGGCCATTTTCAGGCCTTGGTAAAGGGGGAACCAGCGTGGAGGTGGGCGCAGCTCACGCTACTCGCCTCACGCCCGACTTTACCAAATTTTCATGCCCGAAAACGGGCACAACTTGATGGTAAAATCGGGCCCTTCAATGCCTTTTACCCACACTATCCCCATATCCTTTACATTATTGTTAATCAGTAATCTGCCAATCTCTACCTTAGACACGCACAATGATCCATGTAAAGAAATTTCTCCTCATCTCGGTTCTAAGTGGCGTTCCCCTGGTTTTGAAATTGTGCCCGCAGCTCCAGACTCTCCAACCAAGGGAAACATCTTACCTGCATCTACCCTGTCTATTTCTTTCAGTATTTTGCAGGTAAAATCAAATCATCTTTCATTCTTCAAAATTCCAGAGAATACAGGCCCAGTTAAGAACTTAGGCATAAGAAAATAGCAGCAGGAGTAAGTCATTAAGCCCTTTGAGCCTGTTCCAGCATTCATTATGATCATAGCTGGTCATCCAGCTTAGTAACCTGTTCCTGCTTTCCCCTCACATCCTTCAGGAACAGAGGAACAGAAGAAAGCAAGGCCCTTCGAGCCTGCTCCATTCATTCAGATTATGGCTGATCCCTTCCTGGTCTCAAATCCACCTCCCCACCTGCTCCCCATGTCCCCTTCACTCTTTTTTTCATCAGAAATATATCTGATGCGCGACAATCAAGCACGAGGTACAAGGCTTCAGCGATTGAAGGCTTTTATTGACAAACAATGGAACTATTTAAACACGAGTACACCATTCCAGACTGGAGGGGTCCCGCCTGAGCAGAGGGTCTTATACCTCTCCCAGGAGGCGGGGCCCGACCGGGATGTACCATAACAGCATCCACCACAGGTATATTAATCCCACAGTGTAAACACCCTCGACCAACAACAACATTATAACAACCCCACAGTGTCAACACCCTAACCCAACAGCAACATTGGAATAACCCCACAGTGGTAACCAACGATGGTTCACCACATTCACCCCTCCTTTGAAAACAAAGGCCGGCGGGGTGCGAAAACAGACTACATATATACAAAAAAATCTACAAGTCCAGACGGTCTGGAGGACCGCACCGTCGCTGTGATCTCCTCAACACCGGTTGTGACACCGGAGCAGGTGCTTGCGGTGGCGTTCTCTCCAAAACAGCGTCCGGCTGTCCCCTCGAGGACTCACGGGCCGGTTGACCCTGGTGAAGCGGTGGTGCAGGGGATCCCGGTACCTTCTGTGGTGGCGCCGATCTCCGAGTCTCAGGCAAGCTGTACATGGGAGTATAACTGTTATGCACTGGTCCCGGTGCTGACCGCGCCACGTCCGGGGAAGAAATAAGTGATAGGGGATTCGTGACAGGGGGTATGGGAGCGACAGGAGTTGCTACGTCCCCTGCGGGCGCCAGGTCTCGAATCGAGACTGTGTCCTCTCGCCCGTCAAGATATGCCACATAGGCATACTGAGGGTTGGCGTGGAGGAGTTGGACCGGTTCGACCAAGGGGTCGGACTTGCGGACCCTTACATGTCGCCGCAGAAGGACGGGTCCTGGGTACGTCAACCAGGCTGGTAAAGATATCCCCGAGGACGACTTCCGAGGGAATGAGAACATCCTCTCGTGGGGAGTAGCATTGGTTGCCGTACACAGGAGGGAGCGAATGGAATGAAGCGCATTTGGAAGGACCTCCTGCCAACGGGAGACTGGAAGGCCCCTGGACTTCAGCGCCAATAGGACAGCCTTCCAGACTGTAGCATTCTCTCTCTCCACCTGTCCGTTGCCCCTAGGGTTGTAACTCGTGGTTCTACTAGAGGCAATCCCGTATGAGAGCAGGAATTGCCTCAAGTCGTTACTCATGAACAACGAGCCCCTGTCGCTATGTATGTAGCAGGGGTACCCGAACAGGGTAAAAAGATCACGGAATGCCTTGATCACCGTGGCAGTCGACGTGTCCGCACAGGGGCCAACAAACGGGAACCGGGAGTATTCATCTATGATATTGAGAAAGTACACGTTCCGGTCCGTTGAGGGAAGGGGGCCCTTAAAATCCACACTCAGCCTCTCGAAGGGGCGAGTGGCCTTGACCAATTGTGCCCGGTCAGGTCGGTAAAAGTGCGGTTTGCATTCCGCGCAAATCCGACAGCTTCTCGTTACTGACCTGACATCCTCCACCGAGTAGGGCAGGTTGCGGGCTTTGATGAAGTGGTAGAGCCGAGTGACCCCAGGATGGCACAGGTCATTATGGAGGGCGTTCAAGCGGTCCTCCTGCATGGTAGCGCATGTTCCGCGCGAGAGGGCATCCGAGGGCTCATTGAGTTTCCCTGGACGATACATAATATCGTAATTATAGGTGGAGAGCTCAATTCTCCACCGCAAGATCTTGTCATTCTTGATCTTGCCCCTCTGCGTATTACTGAACATAAACGCCACGGATCACTGATCCGTGATCAGGGTGAACCGCTTCCCCGCCAGGTAATGGCGCCAGTGTCTGATGGCCTCCAGAATAGCCTGGGCCTCCTTCTCCACCGCTGAATGCCGAATTTCGGGACCTTGAAGGGTGCGGGAAAAAAACGCGACGGGCCTGCCTGCCTGGTTTAGTGTGGCGGCCAGGGCAAAATCCGATGCATCACTTTTCACCTGAAAAGGGATGGATTCATCCACCGCGTGCATCGTGGCTTTCGCAATGTCGCTTTTCAAAGCCTTGAAGGCCAATTGGGCCTCCGGCGTGAGTGGGAAAGTCGTGGACTTGATGAGCGGACGGGCTTTGTCCGCGTAGTTGGGGACCCACTGCGCATAATAAGAGAAGAAGCCGAGGCATCTCCTCAGTGCTTTTGCGCTAGCGGGCAAGGGAAGTTCAGTAAGGGGGCGCATACGGTCTGGATCAGGGCCGATGACCCCGTTTTCCACCACGTATCCCAGGATAGCTAACCTGCGCGTACGGAATACACACTTCTCCCTGTTATAGGTCAGATTCAGGCGAGACGCAGTGCGCAAAAAGTTCTGGAGGTTTGTGTCATGGTCCTGCTGGTCATGGCCGCAGATGGTGACATTATCCAGGTACGGGAAGGTAGCCCGCAACCCGTTCTGGTCCACCATTCGGTCCATAGCACGCTGGAAGACCGAGACCCCATTGGTGACACCAAATGGAACCCTAAGAAACTGATACAGACGACCATCCACCTCAAAAGCCGTGTATTGTCGGTCCTCTGGGCGGATGGGGAGTTGGTGGTAGGCGGACTTAAGGTCTATGGTGGAGAACACCCAGTACTGCGCAATCTGATTGACCATATCAGATATGCGCGGGAGAGGATACGCATCCAGCTGCGTATAACGATTAATGGTCTGACTGTAGTCGATGACCATCCGGGGTTTGTTCCCGCTTTTAACCACCACGACCTGTGCTCTCCACGGACTAGCGCTGGACTGTATGATCCCTTCTTTGAGAAGCCGCTGAACCTCAGATCTGATGAAGATCCGGTCTTCAGCGCTGTAACGCCTACTTTTAGTAGCGATGGGCTTGCAGCCTGGTACCAGATTCTTAAATAAAGAGGGTGTGGTGATCTTTAGTGTGGAAAGATTGCATGCGGGGCGCTTTGGACGATTTGGAGGCTGCGGCTGATTCCCTACTGCCAGCGAAGGGAGTGGCCCACCGTACTGTAGGATCACACTCTTCATGTGGACCATAAAGTTTAGTCCAAGGAGAATTGGCGCGCAAAGATGCGGCAACACAAGGAGCCTGTATCGCTCGTAAATTGTGCCCTGCACCTCCAGAGTTACCACACAACGTCCTTGGATCGGTACAGACCGGGACCGTGATGCCATAGAAATTGTCTGTTTGGCAGGTAGAACCCGGAGTCCACACCTCTTTGCAGTGTCAGGGTGAATAAAACTCTCGGTGCTCCCACTGTCAAACAGACAATACACAGTACGACCATTTACCTTGATGTTCATCATTGAACAGTCAAGCCTGTGATGCTTAGCCTGGTCCAGGGTGATCGACGCCACCGTTGGCCCTTGGACCTCAATGCAGGCAGCCGAGGTTGATGCTGAGGACCCCTGCTGGTCGCTCCTGGTCGTCGTCGACCAAGATGGCCGCCCCCATGAATCGCACGTGGGTGAGGGCGCCAAGCGTAGCGACTCCTGGTGGTCATCCTCCTCCTCCGCCAGCCACAATGGCGTCGTCCTGGGTTCGCACGTGGTCGGACCTAGTGGGTACTGCGACGCCGATGGAGATTGTCTCCGTTCTGGAGGGTCACAGGCTGCACTGCCGTTCTTGGGCTTCGATCTGCAGACTTTCGCGTAGTGCCCCTTTTTACCGCACTGACTGCAGATCACCGTTTTAGCTGGACACTGTTGCCGTGGATGCTTGGCTCCTCCGCAAAAATAGCACCGCGGGCCGCCTGGGGCTGCCGCCGTCGTCGGGTCGATATGGGAGCGTGAGCCCGTGGGGCGAGGAGGGATTTGTGACTGCTCCTGCCACGTTGTCTCCACGTGGTCTTCTGGATACAGAGCCAAGCTTTTCGACGCCGCCTCCAGCATCTCAGCCATCTCCATCGCTTGGGTCAGGTTGAGATTCCCTTTCTCCAACAGCTTGAGCCGGATGTACGAAGACCCTACCCCTGCCACAAACGCATCTCAGGCGAGGTCGTACATGTACTGCTCAGCCGACACAGCTTTGCAGTCGCAGCCCCTGGCAAGCTGCAAGAGCTCATTGGCGTAGTCCTCCATGGTTTCGCCCGACTGCCGACGTCGTGTAGCGAGGAGGTAACGAGCGTGGATCTCGTTGGGTGGTCTCGTGTATCGCTTTTTCAAGAGCTCGAGGGCCCTCGGGTAAGTGGTGGCCGCACGAATCGCGAGGTAGACCGTGTCGCTTTCCCTCGCATGGAGGACCTGGAGTCTGTCGTTATCCGTAGTAACTGCTGCAGAGGCTGCCAGGTAGTCCTCGAAACACTTCAGTCAGTGGTCGAAGGTGTTAGAGGCGCCGACCGCATGTGGGTCCAGCGTCAGACGCTCTGGTTTCAGCATTTGCTCCATACTCTCTTTACTGTCGAGAGTTTCGTGTTTGTCAATAAAATTGATGCGCGACAATCAAGCACGAGGTACAAGGCTTCAGCGATTGAAGGCTTTTATTGACAAACAATGGAACTATCTAACACGAGTACACCAATCCAGACTGGAGGGGTCCCGCCTGAGCAGAGGGTCTTATACCTCTCCCAGGAAGCGGGGCCCGACCGGGATGTACCATAACAGCATCCACCACAGGTATATTAATCCCACAGTGTAAACACCCTAGCCCAACAACAACATTAT
Source organism: Mustelus asterias (assembly GCF_964213995.1). Lineage (NCBI taxonomy): Eukaryota > Metazoa > Chordata > Chondrichthyes > Carcharhiniformes > Triakidae > Mustelus > Mustelus asterias. Next base: position 137,380,468 of record NC_135804.1, read on the forward strand.
AACAACCCCACAGTGTCAACACCCTAACCCAACAGCAACATTGGAATAACCCCACAGTGGTAACCAACGATGGTTCACCACAATATCTATCTTCTTCTTGAAACCATTCAATGATTCAGACTCCACCGCGCTATGGAGCAGCGAGTTCCACAAATTCACCACCCTCTGCGAGAAGTAGTTCTTCCTCATCTCAGTTTTAAACCTACCGCCTCTCAACCTATACCTGTGACCTCTTGTTCCAGATTGCCCCATAAGAGGAAACATTTGGTCTACATTTACTTTATCAATCCCTTTTAAAATTTTATATATCTCGATCAGATCCCCTCTCATCCTTCTAAACTCCAGCGAATATAAACCCAAGCTATTTAATCTCTCCTCAGACGACAACCCTTTCATCCCCAGAATCAATCTGGTGAACCTCCTCTGAACTGCCTCCAATGCCACCACATCCTTCCTCACATAACCTCACATTTTTCTACATTATATTCCATCTGCCATGTTCTTTCCCATTCACTAAGTCTGTCCAAATCCTCCTGTAGTTGTTTTACATCTTCCTCACAACACAAGGTGGCACGGTGGTTGCACTGCTGCCTCACAGAGCCAAGGACCTGGGTTTGATTCCCAGCTTGGGTGACTGTGTGGAGTCTGCACGTTCTCCCCATGTCTGTATGGGTTTCCTCTGGGTGCTCCGGTTTCCTCCCACAGTCCAAGAGACATGCTGGTTAAGTGCATTGGCTGTGCTAAATTCTCCCTCAGTGTACCCGAACGGGCACCGGAGTGTGGCGACTGGGGGATTTTCACAGTAACTTAATTGCAGTATTAATGTAAGCCTACTTATGAGACCAGTAAGTAAACTTTAAAACACATTCCTGCCTAGCCTTGTATCATCTGTGAACTTGGAAATATTACATTTGGTTAAGGCATGATTTAGAGTATAAGCAATTGTGTTTATTGTATTTCATTATCTTTGACATGCTTGCCGATTTATGATCGAGTGTAATTATTATACTTTATGTTCTTTGATTTTTTAGTGCAGTAAAATGATTTCATTTCAACCGTGAACTTTGCAGCATCTGTCATTCATTTCTTTGGGATGTTTTGCTCCAGGTGTTTTATATGAATACAAAATTTGTTGATTGAGCTCAATTATGACCACATCTTGGAGTTTGTACCCAAAACCTTCATTGCAAAGGTGGGACCTTTCATGAGGAAATCTACTTCTGTATATAGTGCCTATATTGATGGGATCTAAATGGAAACCAAATGTTTGCTCTTGTGGGGCAATCTAGAACAAGAGGTCACAGATATAGGTTGAGAGGCGGTAGATTTTAAACTGAGATGAGGAGGAACTACTTCTCGCAGAGGGTGGTGAATTTGTGGAACTCGCTGCCCCATCGCGCGGTGGAGTCTGAATCATTGAATGGTTTCAAGAAGGAGATAGATAGATTTCTAATAAAAGGATATGGGGAACAGGTGGGGAGGTAGATTTGAGACCGGGGGAGATCAGCCATAATCTGGTTGAATGGCGGAGCAGATTTGAAGGGCTGAATTTACCTATTTCTGCTCCTAATTCCTATTTTCCTATCTCCTTTCAAAATGGCATGGTGTTACCACACACTGCAGAACAAAAAGCTGAGGGTCTCTCACAATCCCAAATCTCTTTCTGTAATCGGATGTATGGCAAACACGTGGCATGGATGATGAGTTTTCAGTGAAAAGCAGGCCTACATTTTTACGTAAATTCTTTCAGGGGACAGTAGGTGGGGTACTCAACCTGCTGGATCTCTAACTTGCCAGACCCTCATTAACTGATACCTTTTCATTATCAGCCTTGGAGTACCATATACATCCACCACAAATTCACAAATGATCTTCTCACATTGAATGTATCTGTTTCCCAGGTGGGATCAATGCAGCTTTCTGGGTGACAATCTGGATGTGCTCCGTAGATTAGAGTTTCATTGTACTTTGAGTATAGTAAATGGGTCTGTGTTACATAAATATATAACCATACGTGTCAGTGTGACGCACAGAGCTATTAACACAAGCATGTTAAAGTAGTATACTGCTTAAATCATGCCACTAGTGAGGATAAACTCAATTTCCTATGATGCTGCTGATACCATAACGCAATTCATTCAGCATTATAATCCCCGATAATTCAGCATTGTAATCCAAGATCACTCAATATTGCAATCCCAGAACATGCAGCATTGTAATCCCAGTTCACTCAACATTGCAATCCCAGATCATGCAGTATTGCAATCCCAGATCAGGCAGTATTGCAATCCCAGAACATACAGTATTGCAATCCCAGTTCACTCAACATTGCAATCCCAGATCAGGCAGTATTGCAATCCCAGAACATACAGTATTGCAATCCCAGTTCACTCAACATTGCAATCCCAGATCATGCAGTATTGCAATCTTAGATTGCTCAGCATTTTGATGCCAGAATCAGGATGTGAGCTTCTCACCACAGGATTCTAGCCTTTGACCTGCTCTTGCAGCCGCAGTATTTTTATGGCCAGCCCAGTTCAGTTTCTGGTCAATTATAATTGCCAGGATACTGATAGTGGGGGATTCAGTGATGGTAATGTTATTTAATGTCATGGGGCGATGGTTAGATCCTCTTGTTGGTAATGGTCATTACCTGACACCTGTGTGGCACCGCTTGTCAGCCCAAGCCTGGGAATTGTCCATTTGGATTGCTTCAGTATCTGAGGAGTTGTGAGTGATGCTGAACATTGTGCAATCATCAACAAACATCCCCTCTTCTGATCTTATGATGGAAGGAAGGTCGTTGATGAAGCAGCTGAAAATGGTTAGGCCTAGGACACTATCCAGAGGAACGCCTACAGTGATGTCATGGTACTTATATTATTGATCTCCATCAAATAGAGCCATCATCCTTTGTGCCAGGTACTACTTCAAACCAGTGGAGAGTTTTCCCTCTGATTCCATTGATTCCAGATTTACTAAGACTCCTTGAAACCATATTCGGTCAAATGCTACTTTGATGTCAAATCAATTACTCTCACCTCATCTCTTGAAGTAGTTCCTGAATAGTGAACTTAAGGAACAGGCCATCTGAGCCTAAGTGTTATTCTTCATTTTATTTTTCCAGCTTTCTTTCTTATCTATAATTTAATTTTACTTTTATAAATGTTACATGATTACAATGGCGGTGCGGTGTGCATTGACTAAGAAGCCATCCCTTCGCTAAACCATTAACCTTGCTCAGACAGACTCTAAACATCTGGTCCTGGAGGTTCTCTGTGTTTGAACCCCTGTAGAACCATAATGTGGACACAAATTTGTGTCTGCAGATTTTTTGTTGTTGCCATTACAAGGTGTCCAAGTTTCCTTGATCTTTACATCCATCCATCAGACCCCATATCCAAACACTTCTTCATCCATAACACTGTCCCCACCTGATTCTCAAATTCCAGCGGACTCCAATTCTGCTGGTGTGGGGAAGGAATCTCCCAACATTGAGGTTAGATTTACAGAGACCACAACAAATAGCCACAAATAGGGTCTTTTAGATGTAATTTTGAGCAGTTTAAAAAAAAATTATAATTGCTGACATCTGTCCAATATTTTTGGTTTCTTCGAAATACATTCTCATGGCAGGAGTATGAGTCATATTGAAAATTGCAAAGCTTCTCCACTGGCAGGAGCCTTTCTAGCTGTGTCTGAATCATAGAATCCCTGCAGTACAGAAGAGGCCATTCGGCCCATTGAGTCTGCACCCGGTTCTCCGACAGAGTATCTTACCCAGACCCTCTCCCCCCAGCCCTATCCCTGTAACCCCACACATTTATCATAGCCAATCCATCTAGCCTACACATCTTGGGACACTAAGGGGCAATTCAGCATGGCCAATCCACCTAACCAACACATCTTTGGAGTGTGTGTGTACTTGAATCCGGGTCCCTGATGCTGTGAGGCGGCGGTGCTAACCACTGTGCCACTGCGGCACCCTGATTTCCATGAATGACAGTGAAATGAGTTGGAAGCTGAACTTCAAGACACAGAAGGAATATCCTGAAGTGGTTTCAGCATTCTGATTGTTCAGGCTGATTTATGCTCATTTACAGCCATTTTTACCTTGGTGTGTATTCTAATGAGATCAGAAGGAGACATGTTTGTGGTTGTGACCTACTGCCACCAGACTAAGCACGACCTTGAGTACTTCTATCTAACTTTCTTATGCAAAAGGAAGGATCTCCGGGCCCCTTGTGAAATTCCAATATCCTACAGAAGCATCTGAATTAACCATTCAATGTACTGAATGTACTGGGGGGAGGCTGTGATGTAGCGGTAATGTCACTGGACTAGTAATCCAAAGGTCCAGGCTAATTTTCGAAGGGTGGCACGTGGCACAGTGGTTAGTACTGCTGCCTTACAGTGCCAGGGACCCGAGTTCAATTCCAGCCTTGGATCACTGTCTGTGTGCAGTTTACATGTTCTCCCCATGTTTGCGTGGGTTTCCTTCAGGTGCTCCGGCTTCCTCCCACAGTCCAAAGCTCGTAAGAAGTCTCACAACACTAGGTTAAAGTCCAACAGGTTTATTTGGTAGCACAAGCCACGAGCTTTCGGAGCACTGCCCCTTCATCAGGTGAGTGGGAGTTCTGTTCACATATAAAGACACAAACTCAATTTACAAAATAATGGTTGGAATGCGAGTCTTTACAGGTAATCAAGTCTTAAAGGTATAGACAATGTGAGTGGAGAGAGGGTTAAGCACAGGTTAAAGAGATGTGTATTGTCTCCAGCCAGGACAATACACATCACACAATCGCACAACCTCAAACAGACCATTGACCGCAGCAAACTACCCAGTCTTCAGGAGAACAGTGACCACGACACCACACAACCCTGCCACAGCAACCTCTGCAAGACATGCCGGATCATCGACACGGATGCCATCATCTCACGTGAGAACACCATCCACCAGGTACACGTTACATACACTTGCAACTCGGCCAACGTTGTCTACCTGATTGTGAGATTTAGCAAGCCCAGGCAAGTCATGGGGTTACAGATAGTGTGACATGAACCCAAGATCCCGGTTGAGGCCGTCCTCATGTGTGCGGAACTTGGCTATCAGTCTCTGCTCAGCGACTCTGCGCTGTCGTGTGTTGTGAAGGCCGCCTTGGAGAACGCTTACCTGAAGATTAGAGGCCGAATGCCCGTGACCGCTGAAGTATTCCCCAAGAGGAAGAGAATACTCTTGCCTGGTGACTGTCGAGCGGTGTTCATTCATCCGTTGTCGTAGCGTCTGCATGGTCTCCCCAATATACCGTGCCTCGGGACATCCTTTCCTGCAGCGTATCAGGTAGACAATGTTGGCCGAGTTGCAAGTGTATGTAACGTGTACCTGGTGGATGGTGTTCTCACGTGAGATGATGGCATCCGTGTCGATGATCCAGCATGTCTTGCAGAGGTTGCTGTGGCAGGGTTGTGTGGTGTCGTGGTCACTGTTCTCCTGAAGACTGGGTAATTTGCTGCGGTCAATGGTCTGTTTGAGGTTGTGCAATTGTTTGAAGGCAAGAAGTGGGGGTGTGGGGTTGGCCTTGGTGAGATATTCGTCTTCATCAATGACATGTTGAAGGCTCCGGAGAAGATGTCGTAGCTTCTCCGCTCCGGGGAAGTACTGGTATCTCCACATCATGGAGTCCAAAGATATGCAGGTTAGGTGATTGGCCATACTAAATTGATCCTGGTATCAGGGGATTAGCAGGGTAAATCTGTGGGGTTACGGGAATGGGGTCTGGGTGGGATTGTGGTTGGTGCAGACTCGATGGGCTAAATGGCCTCCTTCTGCACTGTGGGGTTTCGATGATGTTTCTAATACTTAACATGATTACTGTGTATACCTGCATAACATTACTTCAAGTAATTCAGTTTATGAGTGTAGTGCTAAATACATGTTAGATTTGTATACATTTTTCTGCTAATGTACTCTTTTTGTTGTAAAGTCAATGAGATTATCCCAGGTGTCATTTGTATTGTGAGCTTTTCCAGCTTTTGCTATTCCTGTTCTGTTCCTTCTCTGAAGTAGTGTTACTATTGTTCTTCTTTGAGCTGCCATCCATCTTCCAATTAAGTTGACTTCAGTCCTTTCACAGCCGACTACATATCTTATTTTTTTGCTTTCTCTCGTCGTCTCTTTCCATTTGCCACGGTGATACATCCTCAGCATGCCATGTTCAAAATGATTCCCCCACTTCCCAATTGCACATTCATGATACTTGCCCTCACTTAAGCAGGCATTATGATTTTGAAAGGTTTTCTATTTCTGGACACTTTACATTTTACCCCTTTGCTCTGCGCATGTGGACAGCACGGTAGCACAGTGGTTAGCACTGCTGCCTCACAGGTACCCAGGTTCAATTCCAGACTCGAGTGACTGCCTGTGTGGAGTTTACATGTTCTCCCCATGTCTGTGTGGGTTTCCTCCAGGTGCTCCGGTTTCCTCCCACAGTCCAAAGATGTGCGGGGTTGGGTTGATTGGCCATAATAAATTGCCCCTTAGTGTCAGGGGGATTAGGAGGGTAAATATGCGGGGTTACAGGGATGGGACCTGGGTGGGACTGCGGTCGGTGCAGGCTTGATAGGCCATATGGCCTCCTTCTGCACTGTAGGGATTCTATGTTTTCTTTTAAGAGGTGTTTTACTTTGCAACAATCAAGGGGCTTTTGTCCTCTTAATCCATTTCCACCTGAAAGGAAAAATTAGAGCAACATTTTCCCTAAATTAGGCAAAGGACGATGGCGGGCGGAAAAATGGTCCACCAGCGGTGATGGTGGGTTTTTGTGAAATACTGTTGGTCATTTAGATGAGCTGTTTTCTTTAGAGCAGAGAAGGCGGGGGGGGGGGGGGGGGGGGGTGGAGGGAGACATGATTGAGATTATGAGAGATATGGACTGGGTGAGTAGGAAGCAGCTGTTCCCCTTGGTTAAGGGCTCAATCATGAGGGGGCACAGTTTTAGGATGAGGAGCAGGAGTTTCAGAGGGAAATTGAGAAAAACCTTTTCATTTGGAGGGTGGTGGGAATCTGGAATGCACTGCCTGGGAAGGTAGTGGAGGCAGTGCATTCCAGATTCCCACCACCCTTATTTGGATAAGCACTTGAAATGTCATAAAAGCAAATTACTGCGGATGCTGGAATCTGAAACCGAAAGAGAAGATGCTGGAAAATCTCAGCAGGTCTGGCAGCATCTGTAAGGAGAGAAAAGAGCTGACGTTTTGAGTTCAGATGACCCGTTGTCAAAGCTAAAAGGCATAGAAAGTGGGAGATGTTTATACTGCAGGGTGAGGGAATAAAAGATGAGTCACAGACAATAGAAAGCAAGGGAATAGATTGCCAATGGTTGTCCATCGAGAGAATGAAGGGTGTAAATGGCCAAACGGCAGAGAGTAAGCTGTAAGCACCTCCCCCTCTCCCCCACTTGAAATGTCGTAATATTCAAGGATATGGGATAAGCAAAGGAAAATGGGATTAGCGCATCTTTAGTGACAGTTATTGTCGGTGCAGATCCGATAGGCCGAAGGGCCTTTTAGGCAAGAAGAAATTTAGGTCCCGGGATTCACGATAGCTCCGTGGCAGGTGGCTTCTGATTGGTCCACCTGCCATCACCTCACCACATTAATGACGGGAGCGCTCCAATTGAAAGCCCTCCCCCTCCCCCTCAGCATCCGCCAGCCACTTCTCCTTGGTCCATGGCAATGATGGCTGCAAAAATGTCTGCCTCCAGGCTTTCGGACGCCTTCCTCAAGAAACCGCTGGATGCAGTGGTGGAGCGAGTGACATTCCTTACCCTCACACAGGGAGAAGAGCATCGAGCCGGGACACCAATCCCACTTGGAATGTGGCGGCAGTGCTGGGCAGCACGAACATCCTGCTAAGGGGGGGCAGGCATCCAGCCGCAAAAGGGTGAATGATCTCCTCCACTCTATCAGGGCCAGTCACTCTTCTCATCACTCTCAACCCTCACACCTATTACACACCCACTGGGACCTCACTGTTCTGGTCACCCTATTATAGAAAGGATATTATTAAACTGGAAAGAGTGCAGAAAAGATTTACTAATATGCTGCCAGGACTTGATGGTTTGAGTTATAAGGAGAGGCTGGATAGACTAGGACTCTTTTTCCTGGTGCGGACGAGGCTTAGGGGTGAACTTATAGAGGTCTATAAAATAATGAGGGGCACAGATCAGCTAGATAGTCAATATCTTTTCCCAAAGGTAGGGGAGTCTAAAACTGGCAGGCATAGGTTTAAGGTGAGAGGGGAGAGATACAAAAGGGTCCAGAGGGGCAATTTTTTCACACAGAGAGTGGTGAGTGTCTGGAACAAGCTGCCAGAGGCAGTAGGAGAGGCAGGTACAATTTTATCTTTTAAAAAGCATGTATAAGTTGGGTATAGAGGGATATGTGCCAAACATGGGCAATTGGGATTCGCTTCGTGGTAAAAAAAAGGGGGGCATGAACAAGTTAGGATTAGGCTATTGAGTTGGGCGATTAGCCATGATTGTGATGAATGGGGGAGCAGACGCGAAGGGCCAAATGGCCTCCTCCTACTCCTATCTTCTATATTTCTATGTTTCTCTCTCCACTGATGCTGCCAGACCTGCTGAGTTTATCCAGCATTTTCTGTTTTTATTTCAGATTTCCAGCATGTGCAGTATTTTGCTTTTAAATTCGGAAAAGTTAGTCAGTATGCCCCACAGGGAGTAATGTGATAATGACCCAATAATCTGCTATTGGTGACATTGGCTAAGAGATAAATATTTGCCATGACATCCTGGAGACCTCCTCTCTCTGAAATTATATCATAGAATCTCAAGTCCACCTGCAAGGACCTTCATTGAGTGTTGTTCAACAACAGATGGAGTTTAATCTGGACAAATGCGAAGTGATACATTTTGGAGGATTAAATTTAGGCACGAATTATACTGTAAATGACAGAACCCTTAGGAACATTAACATACAGAGGGATCTGGGCGTGCAGGTCCAGAGTTCCCTAAAAGTGGCAACACAGGTGGCCAAGGTGATTAAGAAGCATATGGCATGCTTGCCTTCATCAGCCGGGGCATTGAGTACAGGAGTTGGGAAACCATGTTGCAGCTATATAAAACCTTGGTTTGGCCGCATTTGGAGTTTTGCGTGCAGTTCTGGTCACCACACTATCAGAAGGATGTGGAAGCTTTGGAGAAAGTGCAAAGAAGGTTCACCAGGATGTTGCCTGGTCTCGAGGGCATTGGCGATGAGAAGAGGTTGAATAAACTAGGATTGGTTTCACTGGAAAGACAGAGGCTGAGGGGAGATCTGATAGAGGTCTACAAAATTCTGAGAGGCAGAGACAGGGTGGATAGTCAGAGGCTTTTTCCAAGGGTGGAAGTGTCAATTACAAGGGGGCACAGGTTCAAGGTGAGAGGTGGGAAGTTTAAGGGAGATGTGCGGGGCAAGTTTTTCACACAGAGAGTGGTGTGTGACTGGAACGTGCTGCCAGACGAGTTTGTGGAAGCAGGCACATTAGCAACATTTAAGAGCCATCTTCATAGAATCCTACAGTGCAGAAAGAGGCCATTCGGCCCATCGAGTCTGCACCAACCACAATCCCACCCAAGCCCTATCCACATATCCATCCACTAACCCCTCTAACCTACGCATCCCGGGACACTCAGATGTGCAATTTATCGTGGCCAATCAACCTAGCCCACACATCTTTGGACTGTGGGAGGAAACCGGAGCACCCGGAGGAAACCCACGCAGACACGGGGAGAATGTGCAAACTTCACACAGACAGCGACCTGAGCCGGGAATCGAACCCAGATCCCTGGAGCTGTGAAGCAGCAGTGCTAACCACTGTGCTACCGTGCCGCCCTGGGTGGGTACATGAATAGGGAGGGGGTAGAGGGATAAGGAAAGAGTAGGGGCAGAGGTTCTTTTTGAAGTTTAGTTAGGGCATCATGAAGTGCAATGGCTTTGAGCGCCAAAGGGCCTGTTCCTGTGCTGTACTTTTCTTTGTTCTTTGAACATCTGAGAGACGGTCCCTCTAACAATGCAGGCACTCCTCAGGACCGTACTGAAGTGTCAGCCTGAGATGGAACTTAACCTCAGAACAGGATTCAATCCTGCTCCATACCACTGAGCTAAGGGTACTATCACTAAGCCATGCTGTCAAATCTTTTAACCCTTTTCAGTTTTGCTTTCCTGCTTTATGATTCTTATATCCACCGCCATCCACTCCCCCACCTGCTCACCTCTTGTCTTCTTTCGAGAAACTTTACTTTAAATATTTCTTTCCTACTGCAGTCTGATTTCCCTCTTACGGCCTTATCCTCCTGACTGTCTGCTTTCCAACCTAGTCTCCCTGTTTATCTACCTCTCTTTTAACCATCCTTTCAAAGCAGCAATGAATAATGGAATAGTTACAGCACAGAAGGGAGACATTCGGCCTGCCATTTTCATGCCAACTCTCGGCAAGAGCAACTCCAGCACCTCCACACCAGCATCCCACTGCCCCCCACCCCCGCCCCCCGCCACCTCCAATCCCCCCGCCCTTTTCCCTGTAGCTCTGCAAATGTTTCCTTTCCAGACCCAATTCCCTTTTAAATGCCTTGATTGAATTTTTCTCCACCACATCCTCAGAGGCAGTGTATTCCAGATCCTAACCAGGCATTGTGGCACGGTGGCACAGTGGTTAGCACTGCTGCCTCACAGTGCCAGGGACCCGGGTTCAATTCCCAGCTTGGGTCACTGTCAGTGTGGAGTTTCTCCCCGTGTCTGCGTGGATTTCCTCCGGGTGCTCCGGTTTCCTCCCACAGTCCAAAGATGTGTGGGTTAGGTGGATTGGCCATGCTAAATTGCCCCTTAGTGTCAGGGGGACTAACTAGGGTAAATGCATGAGGTTATGGGGATAGGGCTTGGGTGGGATTGTGATAGGTGCAGACTTGATGGGCCGAACGGCCTCCTTCTGCACTGTAGGATGATTCTCTTGCTGATCATCTTAAATCTCTGGTTCTCAGTCTTTCCACCATGGGGAACCACGTCTCCTTATCTCCTCTGTCCAGGCCCCTCATGATGTTGACCACCTCTCGCACAATCTTCTCTCAACTTTCTCCTCTCCAAGGAGAACAGCCCCAGCTTCTCCAATCTATCTTCATAATCCCTGGAACCATTCTTCTGAATATTTATCCTCTCTAAAGCTTTCATATCCTTTTTAAAGTGTGCTGCCCAGAACTGGATGTAATATTCCAGTTGAGGCTGAATCGGTTTATACAGGCTTATCACAATTTCCCCGCTTTTGTGTCTATGCCCCTTAACTTAAGACCATTAGATATAGGAGCAGAATTAGGCCATTCTGTCCATCAAGTCTGCTCTACCATTCAATCATGGCTGTTATGATTCTCATCCCTATTCTCCTGCCCTCTCCCTGTAACCCTTGATCCCCTTATTGATCAAGAATCTATCTATCTCTGTCTTAAATACACTCATTGCCCTCTGTGGCAATGAGTTCCACAGATTCACCACCCTCTGGCTGAAGAAATTCCTCCTCATCTCAGTTTTAAGGGAGTGTATCGTCTGATACAAAGGTGCTGACATTAAACTGAAGCCTCATCAGCCCTCTCAGATGTTGTTAGATCTTTAATGGTGCGATACAGAGATGACCCTGGTGTCCTGGCCAATATGCTTTTGAATAGAAATTGCACTGCACTGTTTGAATGTGAACACAGTGAAGCAAACACAGTGACGCAACGCCCACACAACTAACCACAAATCAGTTCATTTAACGAGAATGATTATATCTTGTCACATTTCCAGATACAGTGCCCATTACCCCCTCCAGTGTGTCACCCTAGCACTCTGTTGGTTGCACTTTCCCCTCTCAGTCAAAGGTCATGCTTTCAAGTCACATTCCAGAAACTTGGGCACAAAAATCAATGCTGACATTTCAGTTCAGTTCTGATGGAGTGCACTGTTAAAACCAAGGCCCCAGTTGTTCTTTTGGATGAACATAGAAGATCTCCAGCACTATCTGAGGGATTGCAGTGCATTCTCCCACTGTTGTGAATAATATGTATTCCTCAAGCGATATCACTGAAATGCATTTGGTGATGAACACATTGCTGTGTATAAATTGGCTGCTGCGTTTCCTACATTAGAACAGTTATTACACCTCAGAAATACTAAACTGATGGGGAAGCATTTGGATAAGTGCATGAATTGACTCTGTCTACACTTCCCGCTGCCTTGGAAAAGCAGCCAGTATAACTAAGGCCCCCATGCACCCCGGACATTCTCTCTTCCACCTTCTTCTGTCGGGAAAAAGATACAAAAGGCTGAGGTCACGTACCAACCGACTCAAGATCAACTTCTTCCCTGCTGCTGTCAGACTTTTGAACGGACCTACCTCGCATTAAGTTGACCTTTCTCTACACCCTAGCTATGACTGTAACACTACATTCCGCACTCTCTCATTTCCTTATTTATGTATGGTACACTTTGTCTGTATAGTGCGCAAGAAACAATACTTTTTACTGTATAATAATACATGTGACAATAATAAATCAAATCAAATCAAAATCAAATTGAATGGATGGGAAAGGATTAGAGGGTTATGGGCCAAACGTGGGCAATTGGGACTAGCTGGGAGGGCACCATGGTTGACTGATTCCATGCTGTATTGCTCTAAAGTGTTTTGGGATGTCTTGAAATATGAAAGGCTCTATATAACTGAAAGTTCCTGCTTATATTTTCTTCTCTTCCTTGCATTTTGACTTCTTTGCTTTTTCTTTCCCCTTCTGTCTCTCTCTTTTCCTTTATCCTTGTATTCTTTGCAGAGTCAGTCTTTGCTTTACATAACCTGCAGATGTTTTCTTCCTCCATATATTTCATAGGGTGTGGGAGTCACTGACAAGGCCAGCATTTGTTGCCCATTCTAATTGCGCTTGAACTGAGTGGCTTGCTCTGCCATTTCAGAGGGCAGCTAAGAGCCCACCTGGATGTGGAGTCACATGTAGGCCAGACCAGTTAAGGACGGCAGATTTCCTTCCCTAAAGGACATTAGTGAACCAGATGGGTTCTTACAGCAACTGAAGATAGTTTCATAGCCACCATCACCTAAGCCTAACTTTCAATTCCAGCTTTTACGAATTGAATGTTGATTCCACCAGCTGCCACGCTGAGATTTGAACCACTGTCCCTGGAGAATTAGCCTGGGCCACTAGGTTACTAGTCCAGAAACATGACCTGCTTTGACCATTGCCCGCCAACACTCCAACTCTTTGTCTCATGAACACAACCTCATGCATTATTGCTTTGACGATTTTCCTTTGCCTTGAGTTGAGCGAAAAAAAGCAAGGGAACATTAAAATGAGCCGAATGGACAGTACAACATCCACAGTTAGCAATCTGGGAGAAAGAGGAGTCATTGTGAGAGAGGAACAGTAGGAATACATGCAAGAAAGGTGAAGAGCAACAGTCAATGCTTTCATGAAGCTCGTACTGCTGTGATGATATTCCTACTTTTGTTATCATGGTTCTGATTCTCCCATCCAGATGCGCATGTTTTTTTTTTGGCGTGTCTGGATGGGAGAATCACGTGTCAGCGGGATTCGCGCTTATGTTCCCGACGCATGCGCGTCTACCACAGCCAGAGAACAGGCGCAGAAGGGACCACGCTGGAAACCGGCAGGAATGCAGGTAAGTCATTTAAATCTGCTTTTAAATGTGTTTTAAATGAATTTAGAATGTGACTATTGGGCCCAGCACGGAATTCCCTGAGCCCGATAGCACCTCCCATCCCACTAGGAGTATTTCACTCCAGCCGGGTTTAGAATAGTTCCCCCTGTCCGGGGAACTAGTGGGAGACTCTGCCGGAGCGAAGGGGAGCAATCGGGGCCCCACAGGGGGTCGGGGAGTGCTGCCGCCTGGACATGGGCTTCCTGGCAGTGCCAGCCTGTGCCCCTGGCACTACCCAAAGGGCAAAGTGCCCATGGCCAGGGGGCACCTTGTCACTGCTCACTGGGCATTGGGCAATGCCAAGGGGACAAGGCCAAGGGGGCAGGGCCTAGGGGGGCAAGGGGGTGGAGCCTAGGGTGAGGGACTCCGGTGCGAATAGGCCACACCCTCCGAGCTTTTAATGAGGTTCACGATTGTGACCTTTGCATTGCACAGAGTGTGTGAGATTCGAGTCTGGAGTTGAACTGAAAAAACAATCATGATTTACACCAGTTTTCTCACCAATTCAGCACTTTTGGGAGACTCAGCCTGAGATTTCTCATTTTGAAGGCCAAGTGAGGTTTATGGATGACTATAGGTGATCAACAGCTGTCCCCATTCAATCGCCACTGACTACAAAGCAAGACCCTTGTTCGCGTGCCACCTTATTATACCGAGCTTCAACCTGTCTGCCTCACAATATGTGACTCATTTTTTTAGATGCACTATTGAGAATGGAGAAAGATCTGTGATCTGAAGTGACCATATCAATACTAACAGAGTGTTGTTCTTGGGTCACAGCACAGATAGGATGGTTCCCTGCAGTCCATGCCAAGGATGGTACTTGGTGTATTTAACCTCTTTATTTGTCTTAGTGAAAGACAGTCCATCAGATTTGCAACCGGTAATCCCTTACTTAAGATTCATGCAATGCCCTGTTTTCCCCATTCTGTTGTACTTCCCAATCTCACTAACGTAATCCCTACACTTTTTTTTATCATTCATTTGTGGGGCCTGGGCATCGCTGGCTGGCCAGCATTTATTGTAAGAAGTTTAACAACACCAGGTTAAAGTCCAACAGGTTTATTTGGTAGCAAAAGCCACACAAGCTTTCGGAGCTCTAAGCTTGTGTGGCTTTTGCTACCAAATAAACCTGTTGGACTTTAACCTGGTGTTGTTAAACTTCTTACTGTGTTTACCCCAGTCCAACGCCAGCATCTCCACATCAGCATTTATTGCTCATCTCTAGTTGCCCTTGAGGAGGTGCTGGTGAGCTGCCTTCTTGAATCGCTGCAGTCCATGTGCTGTGGGTTGACCCATAATGCCATTAGGGAGGGAATTCCAAAATTTTGACCCAGCCACTGTGAAGGAATGGTCATATATTTCCAAGTCAGGATTATGAGTAGCTTGGAGGGGAACTTGCAGGTGATGGTGTTCCCATGTATCTGCTGCCCTTGTCCTTCTAGATGGAAGTGGTCGTGGATTTGGAAGGTGCTGTCTAAGGACCTTTGGTGAATTGCTGCAGTGCATCTTGTAGATAGTACACACTGCTGCTACTGAGCGTCGGTGGTGGAGGGATTGAATGTTTGTGGATGTGGTGCCAATCAAGCGGGCTGCTTTGTCCTGGATGGTGTGAAGCTTCTTGAGTGGTGTTGGAGCTGCATCCATCCAGGCAAGTGGGGAGTATTCATCACACTCCTGACTTGTGCCTTGTAGATGGTGGATAGGCTCTGGTGAGTCAGGAGGTGAGTTACTCGCCGCAGTATTCCTAGCCTCTGACCTGCTCTTGTAGCCACTGTGTTTATGTGGTGAATCCAATTGAGTTTCTGGTCAATGGTAACCCCAAGGATGTTGACAGTGGGGGATTCAGTGATGGTTACACCATTGAATGGCATGAAGGGGCAGTGTGTCTCTTATTGGTGATGGCCATTGCCTGGCATTTGTGTGGCACAAATGTCACTTGCCACTTGTCAGCCCAAGCCTGAATATTGTCCAGATCTTGTTGCATTTGAACATGGACTGCTTCAGTATCTGAGGAGTCGCGAATGGTGCTGAACATTGTGCAATCATTGGCGAACATCCCTACTTCTGACCTTACGATGGAGGGAAGGTCATTGATGAAGCAGCTGAAGATTGTTGGGGCTAGGACAGTACCCTGGGGGACTCCTGCAGAGATGTCCTCGAGCTCAGATGACTGATCCTCCATAACCAGAGCCATCTTTCTATGTGCCAGGTATGACTCCAACCCAGTGGAGAGTTTGCCCCCTGATACCCATTAATTTCAGTTTCGCTAGGGCTCCTTGATGCCAACTCGGTCCAATGCAGCCTTGATGTCAAGGGTTGTCACTCTCATCTCACCTCTGGAATTCAGCTCTTTTGTCCATGTTTCAACCAACGTTGTAATGAGGTCAGGAGCTGAGCGACCCTGGCAAAACCCAAACTGGGCGCCACTGAGCAGGTTACTTCATTCAGGCAGCCAAGGGGCTTTTGGGGAATTTAGACAACAACTAGAGCCTTACTATTGTGGCTAACTTGACCGCACAACAGTCTGTTAATGTTGCCTGAGTATATAGTAGAATTTCTCATCTCTAAATATTTTGAGGTGAGACAGGTTAAGAAACAGCCCCCTCACAAATGGTACAAATCAGGTTTAACACGATTAGATTTGCACTCGATAACGTGTTAAATAGAAGACAGAATAAACCACCTCCCTTGAGTACCATAACTTGAGTTATGGTACTCAAGTCGTGCCATAACTCTAATAGGAACAGGTAGAGGCCATTCAGCCCCTCAAGCCTTCTCTGCAATAAATTAGACTATGACTGATCGGTGCCATAACTCCTCAACCTGCCTTTGCCCTGTATCCTTTGATGCTTTTACCCAACAAAAATCTATCCATCTCAGTCTTGATCATGTCCCTGCATCTACTGCCAGAAATTCCAGAGTTCTACCACCCTGTGCGTGGGCGCCACACTGAAATTGCAAAGCTTACAGTATCAGTCCAGGTTCACAGACCTCGGTGGGAGAGCACGGTATGAGCCAATTGGAGATCAGCCAAATCAGAAGTTAGTGAAGGATTTTTGGTCCTGTTGATCTAAGGGTAGGATTCTTGCTTTGGGGTTGTAGGCTACTTTATTCTCCTCAAACTCTCCTCACCTCCTTCTCACATTCTCCCTCATCCTCTTCCCAGTGTGGGTTCAAGTCCCACTCCAGGATCTGAGGAGAAAAGTCAAACTTGATGCTCCAGTGTAGTACTGAGGAAGTCCAGCGCTGTCAGAGGTGGCATCTTTCAGAGGAACCATTAAACCTGTGGTGGCACAGTTGTTAGCACTGCTGCCTCACAGTGCCAGGGACCCAGGTTCGATTCCCGGGCTTGGGTCACTGTCTGTGCTGAGTCTGCACGTTCTCCCCGTGTCTGCGTGTGTTTCCTCCGGGCGCTCCGGTTTCCTCCCACCATCCAAAAGACGTGCTGGTTAGGTGCATTGGCCATGCTAAATTCTCCCTCAGTGTACCCGAACAGGTGCCGGAGTGTGGCGACTTGGGGATTTTCACAGTAACTTCAGTGTTAATGTAAGCCTACTCATGACAAATAAATAAAAAAACTTTTAAACCTCTGCCAGCCCTCTCAAGTGGGCATGGAAGATCCTGTGACACTCTTGAGAAGAGCAGGGGAGTTATCCCTGTGCCCATGCTTGGGGAATGTATACAGCACCTATAGGGGAACTTACATAACATCAACATCACAAAAGCAGATGGTCTGGTCATTATCACATTGCAGTGTGTGGCAGTTTGCTCTGTGCAAATTGGCTGCTGTGTTTCCTACGGCGATTACATGTCACATGTAGTTCACGAGTTGGATAGTACTTTGGGACATCCTACTGTGAGAGGGGTTGTATAAATGCAAGGTTTTTTTCTTTCGAAATAATAGGAAGTCATAGTTTAATTGTTATAATTAATTTACAGAATGTGGTTGGGCCACCATTTCTTGTCCATCCTGCAGAAAATGCTGGGCCCCTTTCCCTCCTCCCTGCTCACCATCCCAGCTCCTGAACACCCCTTTCAGGTGAAGCAGCACTTCATATGCACCTCCTTCAATCTGGTCTATTGAATTCACTGCTCCCAATGTGGTCTCCTCTACATTAGAGAGACCAAATGTAGACTGGGTGACCACTTTGCTGAACACATTCGGTCCATCCTCAAGCAGGACCCAGACCTTCCTGTCGCTTGCCATTTCAACACCCCACCCTGCTCTCCTGTCCACATGTCTGTCCTTGGCATTTTGCAATGTTCTAACGAACCCCAACACAAACTGGAGGAACAGCACCTTATCTTCCGATTGGGCACTTTACAGCCTTCCGGACTGAACATTGAGTTCAACAACTTCAGAGCATGAACTCTCCCCTCCACCTTCACCCCGCCATTTCCATTTATTTTATTTCATTTTGTTTCATCTCATTCATCCATCTTATCATCCTTCTTTCTCACCTCCATTTTTCCACTCCTCCATTCCAGCTCTCCTTCTTGCCCCCTCCACCCCACCAATTTCAGAGCCACTGCCTCGTTCCTCAGGCAGTCCTTTAACCATCTGTACCTCTGTTCTGCCATTCTCGCATTCTGATCACTTCATGGACACTTTTAGCACCTTCTCAGCCTTCTGTATCCTCAGGAGGTTTACCAGGATGTTGCCTGGTATGGAGGGGAGATCCTATGAGGAGAGGCTGAGGGATTTGGGATTGTTTTCGCTGGAAAGGCGGCGGCTAAGAGGGGATCTTATTGAAACATATAAGATGATTAGAGGTTTAGATAGGGTGGATAGTGATAGCCTTTTTCCTCTGATGGAGAAATCCAGCACGAGGGGGCATGGCTTTAAATTGAGGGGGGGTAGTTATAGAACCGATGTCAGGGGTAGGTTCTTTACCCAGAGGGTGGTGAGGGATTGGAATGCCCTGCCAGCATCAGTAGTAAATGCGCCTAGTTTGGGGGCGTTTAAGAGATCCGTAGATAGGTTCATGGACGAAAAGAAATTGGTTTAGGTTGGAGGGTCACAGTTTTTTTTTTAACTGGTCGGTGCAACATCGTGGGCCGAAGGGCCTGTTCTGCGCTGTAATGTTCTATGTTCTATGTTCTATGTTCATTTACATTCCCTTTGTCCCATTCCACCACCTCCAACCACCCCCCCACCCCACCCTCATAGTATACATCTCTGCTGATTCTCTTTGCTCTTAGCTCTGATGAAGGCTCATCGAGACTTGAAACGTTGGTTCTATTCTCTCCCACAGATGCTGTCAGATCTGCTGAGATTTTCCAGCGTTTTCTGTTTTTGTTTCAGATTCCAACATCTGCAGTATTTTTCTTTTATTATATTGTCCATCCTAATTGCCCTTGAACTGAGTGGCTTGCTGGGCTATTTTTTTAATTCATTCATGGGACATGGGCGTCGCTGGCTGGCCAGCAGTTATTGCCCATTCCTAGTTGCCCAAGGCCAGTTGAGAGTCAACCACATTGCTGTGGCTCTGGAGTCACATGTAGGCCAGTCCAGGTAAGGACGGCAGATTTCTTTCCCTAAAGGATATTCGTGAACCAGATGGGTTTTTCTAACAATCGACAATAGTTTCATGGTCATCAGAGGGTATTTAAGAGTCAGCAGCATTATTGTGGACCAATAGGTCGGCCACTTAGTTCCTGAGATGAAGAGAAATGTATTCACTGAGCGGGTTGTGAATCTTTGGAGTTCTCTGCCTAGAGGGCGGTGAATGTGCAGTCGTTGAGTAAGTTCGAGCATGAGGTTAATCAATTTTTGGACTATTATGGAATCAAGGAATATTGAGGATCAGGTTAGTGGAGCTGAAGTCAAAGATCAGCCAGGATTGTGTTGAACAGTGGAGGACTATAGAATCCCTGAGTGCAGTGCAGCCCAATCAAAGCTGTACCAACTCACTGAAAGGACATTCAACCCAGGCCCACTACCCTATCCCTGTAACCCCATAAATCCATGGTGAATCCATGCCCAATTTACCTAACCTACATGTCTTTGTTTAAAGTTTAAGTTTATTTATTAGTGATACAGGTAGGCTTACATTAACACTGCAATGATGTTACTGTGAAAATCTCCGAGTCGCCACACTTCGGGTACACTGAGGGAGAATTTAACACGGCCAATGCACCTAACCAGCATGTCTTTCGGACTGTGGGAGGAAACCGGAGCACCCGGAGGAAACCCACGCAGACACGGGGTAAAGCCATTGAAATTCTACAGTGCAGAAGGACGCATTTGGCCCATTGAGCCCGCACCGACAACAATCCCAACCAGGCCCTCTCCCCCACGTATTTACCCTGCTAATTCCCCTGACATGAAGGGGCAATTTATCATGGTCAATCCACCAAACCCGCACATCTTTGGACTGTGCAGGCTCCGCACAGTGACCCAAGCCGGGAATCGAACTCAGGTCCCTGGTGCTGTGAGGCTGCAGTGCTAGCCACTGTGCCAAATGCTGCCTGGACACCAAGGGGCAAATTAGCATGGCTAATCAACCTAACCTACACATCTGTGGGAGGAAACAACGGAAGTGGGGAGAATGTGAAAACTCCAAAAGGACAGTGACCCAGGGCCAGAACTGAACCCGGGTCCCTGGTGCTGTGAGGCAGCAGTGCTAACCACTGTGTCACTCTAAGCAGGCTTGGAGGGCTGTGGTGTTCTTATCTGTTGTTCTTCTGGTCTCGACACAACCACACTATGAACAATCTGTCTCCACATATTCCTGCTCTCCGCTTGCCCTCATTGCCTGTCCTGTAAAGAGGCCAGTCGATGTTCTGACATTATCCATCAATGCCATTCCTGGGTCGTGCATCTTTTCCAGGTGTTTTGACCTGGCATTATCTCTCTTCGCCCCCCCCCCCCCCCCACCCCGGCTGCACTCCCCCTCCCGCTCGCATCCCATGTGCAGAGTATGAGCTTGCTTGGTGTCACTGCCTCGAACAAGTCTCTCTTCTTTATCAAGTCTGTCAGCTTGTACGTTGAGAACACATTCTGCACTCAAGTCTGAAGCTGCAACCACAGTCAGTAAATCTATTCATAGACAGCCCAGACAGTAAAAGAGAGAGAGTATGAGTTGAGCCTAACCTGACGCATCTCAGCAGCCCTGTCACACATGACTTCTTAGAGTTTGGTAAACTTTAGAGGGAGAAATAATTCCTGAATTCACTTCACCAGGGGAGTTTACTCAAGTCAGTTTCTTGCCTGTTCCTTGGGAAAATGCCATGAAGTTATGTGTGTGTTTTCTTGAGTTCGTGTTAAGATCTCTTCTGCCCCGTTCATTTCCTCTGACTATGTTTTCCGGGTTGTGTTGGAGTTGGTGGATGCGATGCTTCCTGTGTTTGTGTCAGCGAGTGTACAGCTGCGGAGGAGGCAGGAGGCGAGACACTGGCAACTGACAGCACCGATGTAATCCTTCCACACTTAGCGGAGGAACAGGGGAGGGGGGCGGGGAGAGGAATATATTCGAAAAAGTTTCTAGTCGATTTCAAGGAACATTTTTATTTATTTTTTTAATATAAGTGGCCCAACGATGGCTAAGGACTTTCCAGCAAGAAGCCTCGATAACATTAACCTCTCCTGTCTGCGGGTAAGTTGCTTTTAAAGTGTGCAGTTCTCACACACACACACACACAGTGCAAGTTATATTTAAAAGACTTGGATGCTGCTTTTCTGGTAAATGTCAGTGGGGTCTGTTTGTTAAAAAAGAAGGAGTAGTTATATCCCAGCTGATCATCTATGATGAATGGGGCTGACTTGAGTCCGATAATACACTGCAGGAGTTTTGTTTTAGAAATATTAAAGTCTGGGTATCTCCCTCAGTGTACCCGAGCAGGCGCTGGAGTGTGGCGACTAAGGATTTTCGCTGTCTCCTGACAGTTACCTTGCCAGATTCTGAACTGGGTGATTTTAATTGTGGCTTGACTGGTGCCTTACCCTCCCAACACGTCAGGTTTCACCTGAGGCTGGCTTGCAGGTCGTGACTGACTATTAATAACTAGCTTAAGGGTCACCCCACGGGGAACTGATATCCAAAGGTGTGTAGGTTAGGTGGATTGGCCATGCTAAATTGTCCCTTAGTGTCCCAAGATGTGTCAGTTAGATGGATTAGCCATGGTAAATGTGTGGGGTTACAGGGATAAAGTAGGGGTTAGAGTCTGGATAATTTGATTTTGATTTGATTTGATTTATTATTAGATAGATACCCTACAGTGCAGAAAGAGGCCCTTCGGCCCATCGAGTCTGCACCGACCACAATCCCACCCAGGCCCTATCCCCAGATCCCACCCACTAATCCCTCTAACCTAGACATCTCAGGACTCGAAGGGGCAATTTTTTTAGCATGGCCAATCAACCTAACCTGCACATCTTTGGACGGTGGGAGGAAACCGGAGCACCCGGAGGAAACCCACGCAGACACGAGGAGAATGTGCAAACTCCACACAGACAGTGACCCAAGCCAGGAATCGAACCCAGGTCCCTGGAGCTGTGAAGCAGCAGTGCTAACCACTGTGCTACCGTGCCGCCCAATTGTCAAATCTATTAGTGTACAGTGAAAGGTATTGTTTCTTGCATGCGATACAAAGTGTAGAGATGTACTTTCGGAGAGTCGGTACAGACTCGATGGACCAAATGGCCTCTTCTGCACTGTAGGGATTCTATGATTCCATGGTTCCATAATTCTATAAGGAATCCTCCGAGGAGTGAGAGAGTGGGGAACTTTTTTGGAATTGTAAATATTGTTAATGTGAATGAATGAATGATTTGGTGTTTTTTTTACCACTTTAAATGCAATTTCTTCTCCACAGGATCCTGCAGGGATATTTGAATTAGTTGAAGTGGTTGGCAATGGGACGTATGGTCAAGTCTACAAGGTTTGATTGAGTTTACTTTTTGCAAAGCATGTGCTGAATACAGTTACTGTTGTGATTAATATATATGTGCCTATTAACTTCAGATCTAGATAATATCTATGCATTCATAAATTATAATCAGTGTTATCCATTTCTCGATTGTTGAAGTTGTTTGTGCTTCTATTAGATGTAAGTGGGATTTGGCACAGTTGCCATAGTTGGACAGCACACAGTCCTTCCATCTATACCTGTGTCTGTCGGGTTGCCAACTCTGCTTAGACATTCCTGGAGGCTTCATGATATTACCAATCTCATAAAATCCCTACAGTGCAGAAAGGGGCCATTTGGCCCATCGAGCCTGCACTGCACTGACAACAATCTCATCCAGGCCCTATCCCTGTAGCCCCGCATCTTTACCCCGCTAATCCCCCTGACACTAAGGGTAATTTATCATGGCCAATCCGCCTAGTCCACACATCTTTGGACTGTGGGAGGAAACTGGAGCACCCGAAGGAAACCCACGCAGACAGGGGGAGAGTGTGCAAACTCCACACGGACAGTGACCCGAGGCCGGAATTGAACCCATGTCCCTGATGCTGTGAGACAGCAGTGTTAACCACTGTGCCACCGTGCCGCCCCAACTTCACTACTTGGTCAAACAGCCTTTATTCCCTCATTCCCAATACCATCATGATAAACAAAGGCTTCTGATGAATAAGGCAAACGTTTTTGTTTTAATATGCCTGTGAGTTGCTGACTGTGTCCGGGAGACCATGCTTTAACTCCTGGAGACTTTCAATTCCAGGGCATTCCTGGGGAGTTCAGACGAATAAGGGGGGATCTCATAAGACTTATAAAATTCTAACAGGACTAGACAGGGTAGAGACAGAGAGGATGTTCCCAATGGTGGGGGACTCCAGAACCAGGGGTCACAGTCTGAGTATTCAGGGTAGACCATTTAGGATAGGTGAGGAGGTGAGGAGACATTTCTTCACACAAAGAGTGGTGAGCCTGTGGAATTTATTTCCACAGGAAGTAGTTGATGCCAAAACATTGAATGTATTCAAGAGGCAGTGAGATATAGCACTTGGGGTGAATGGGATCAAAGGTTATGGCGAGAAGGCAGGATTGGCAATTGAGTTGGACGATCAGCCATGATTGTGATGAATGGTGGAGCAGGGTCGATGGGCCAAATGGCCTCCTCCTGCTCCTATCTTCTATGTTTCTATGAGTTGGGAACCCTGTGAAACTGATGTGAGGATGGAGTTTTGTCATGTTGCGGTGGGGGGGGGTGCGGGGGGGGTTACACAATGGGCATCAGGCATTGTTTTGCAATGCAAAACTTTTTAATCTGGCACTAATTAACATTAAACTGGTCATCACTATCAGTAGGTTACAGCTAGGATGCTGTGGGAAATCTAAATGCCATAGCGATGCACGGGGTGGATGTACCCTGGGGCTGTCCTGCTGACTTTGGTCACAATGTTGACCCAGGGTCATTTACACACAAGAAACTGGATCACTATTTCCACAGAGGAGGCAAACTGTCTAATTTTAGTTTTATTTTTATCTCCAAGAAAGACTGTTTGGCCACATGCCGATTTTTAAAAATTCCCTTGACAAGGCCTTTGATAAGGTGCCGCATAGTAGGTTGTTTCATAAGGTTAAATCTCACGGGATTCAGGGTGAGGTATCTAAATGGATACAAAATTGGCTTCTTGACAGCAGCCAGAGGGTGGTTGCCGAGAGTTGTTTTTCAAACTGGAGGCCTGTGACCAGCGGTGTGCCTCAGGGATCAGTGCTGGGTCCACTGTTATTTGTCATTTATATTAATGATTTGGATGAGAATATAGGAGGCATGGTTAGTAAGTTTGCAGATGACACTAAGATTGGTGGCATAGTGGACAGTGAAGAAAGTTATCTCCAATTGCAACAGGATCTTGATCAATTAGGCCAGTGGGCTGACGAATGGCAGATGGAGTTTAATTTAGACAAATGCGAGGTGATGCATTTTGGTAGATTGAACCAGGGCATGACTTACTCAGTTAATGGTAGGGTGTTGGGGAGAGTTACAGAACAAAGAGATCTAGGGGTACATGTTCATAGCTCCTTGAAAGTGGAGTCACAGGTGGACAGAGTGGTGAAGAAGGCATTCGGCATGCTTGGTTTCATCGGTCAGAACATTGAATACAGGAGTTGGAATGTCTTGTTGAAGTTGTACAAGACATTGGTAAGGCCACACTTGGAATACTGTGTGCAATTCTGGTCACCCTATTATAGGAAGGATATTATTAAACTAGAAAGAGTGCAGAAAAGATTTACTAGGATGCTACCGGGACTTGATGGATTGAGTTATAAAGAGCGGCTGGATAGACTGGGACTTTTTTCTCTGGAGCGTAGGAAGCTGAGGGGTGATCTTATAGAGGCCTATAAAATAATGAGGGGCATAGATCAGCTAGATAGTCAATATCTTTTCCCAAAGGTAGGGAAGTCTAACACTAGAGGGCATAGGTTTAAGGTGAGAGGGGAGAGATACAAAAGTGTCCAGAGGGGCAATTTTTTCACACAAAGGGTGGTGAGTGTCTGGAACAAGCTGCCAGAGGTAGTAGTAGAGGCGGGTACAATTTTGTTTTTTAAACAGCATTTAGATAGTTACATAGGTAAGATGGGTATGGAGGGATATGGGCCAAATGCGGGCAATTGGGATTAGCTTAGGGGTTTAAAAAAAAGAGGCGGCATGGACAACTTGGGCCGAAGGGCCTGTTTCCATGCTGTAAACCTCTATGACTCTATGATTCGATCACGAGTGTAGATGGCTGAGCCAGTATTTGCTGCCCATGCCTATTTGCCCTTTAATTAAGTGGCTTGTTGAGTCATTTCAAAGGGCATTTAAGAGTCAACCACATTACTATGGAAGTGGAGTCACATGTCGGCCAGACCAGGTAAGGACGGCAGATTTCTTTCCCTAAAGGGCATTAGTGAACCAGATGGATTTTTTACAACAAACGACAAAGGTTTCATGGTCATCGTTAGCCTTTTAATTCCAATTTTATTTTAAATTGAATTCAAATTGCACCACCTGCTATGGTGGGATTAGTACCCGGGAGCCCAGATCATTAGCCTGGGTCTCTGGACTCTTCGATCAGTGACAATATCACTACGCCACCTACTCATCTTCATCCTCAATTCAATAAGATTTTATGGTTAATCTGATTGTGACCTTAACTCCATTTTTCTGCTTGCTCCCCATAATCCTTGACCCTCTTGTCAATCAAAAGTCAGTCTTTGTAGTAAAAGCCAATCCCTACATTGGGGATAAATTTATTATATTGAATACATTGAGTTATCACACTGATGAGAGGCATTTATAAATTATATTGGGGGAAATTTTACCATTTTGAGTCTCAGTGCCGGATTTGGGCGTCAAATCCGCGCCTGGAATCCTCTTTGCAGCGCGCCTATTCGTGTTTTGGCGGCTCCATCCCGATCTGCGCTGTGTGCGGGGCGTAGCGCTGGTGGACCAATCGGAGCTTCATCCTCTGGTCGGGGGTGGGGGGCCGGGGGGTGGTGGGGGGGGGGGGGGGGGGGTGGGGAGGGGGTGACTGATCATCCCCTGGGGGGGTGGGGGGTGGGAGGGGAGGGGAGGGGGTGTGACGTATCATCCTCTGGTCGGGGGGGTTCCGCTGTCTGTCTGCGGCCAATCCCTCCTGGCACCATCACTGGTACACTACCAGCCACAGCCATCTCTCCCGCTCTCTTGCACCTGCAGGGAACCTGTGGCTGGTAGTGAAAATGGGTGCGAAGGTTTGGTAAAATCAGGCCCATTGTCACATAGTTGTTGAAAAAAGACTTGATTAATATTTTAACATTTGAGGCAGCACGGTGGCGCAGTGGTTAGCACTGCTGCCTTACAGCGCCAGGGACCTGCATTTGAATCCGGCCTTGGGTCACTGTGTGGAGTTTGCATATTCTCTCCGTGTCTGCGTGGGTTTCCTCCAGGAGCTCTGGTTTCCTCCCACAGTCCAAAGATGTGTGGGTTAGGTCGATTGGCCATGCTAAATTGCCCCTTAGTGTCAGGGGGATTCGCTGGGTAAATGTGTGGGGTTACGGGGCTGGGGCCTGTGTGGGATTGTTGTCAGTACAGACTCAATAGGCCTAACGGCCTCCTTATGCACTGTAGGATTCGATGATTTTATGACTTCACAACTCATTATCAACATGTTATACCAGTCAGTAATATTGGGAATAATTGTTGTTTCCATTTTGAAAAATTCTTGTTCTCTATTTTTTTATTTTACCTCACTGTCAAAGGATTTGTATCCATGTTGTCAAAGTGTGATGCACAGTATATTCATGTGCAAGTGTACTGTGTGATTAGGCCAGCTCTGCTATCGTGTGCCATTTTTAAAACCTCGGTGGTTCTATCAGTTCTGTGCTACGAGCTACTGAGCGACGGGCAAGTGACGAATGCCAATTTTTCTGATCAGATAAGGGAAATCAAACATATATTATCAACAACAACAGCTTGCATTTATAAAGCCGCATTGAACACAGTAAAACATCCAAAGGCGCTTCAATGGAGCATAATGGGACAGAATTGGCACCAAGCCAGAGGCAGGCAGTCGGACCAGTGGCTTACAGCTTGCTCGGAGAGATAGGTCTGAAAGAGCAACCTGCAGAGAGAGAGAGAGAGGTGGAGAGACAAAGAGGCAAAGGGAGGGAATGCCAGAGTTAGTGAGTTGCCAGATTAAATCAGCCAGGATTCAGCGGCCCATTCTGTGGCTATTTTCTTTATGCTTACTCGCTATTTACTTTTAAATCCACTGCTTCATCAATGCCCCAGTCTTTTTGCCAATTTGGAGTCCCAGCATTGAAAAATCATACTGTTAATAATAAAACAAAATCCAACATGCACTGAGTTTTTAGATTTCAAATGGGTCTATATTTCAGATATTTATATCTAAATTTACACATGTTTAATCTCCATATT
Organism: Mustelus asterias; assembly: GCF_964213995.1. Classification (NCBI taxonomy): domain Eukaryota; kingdom Metazoa; phylum Chordata; class Chondrichthyes; order Carcharhiniformes; family Triakidae; genus Mustelus; species Mustelus asterias. The sequence continues at coordinate 137,408,081 of NC_135804.1, forward strand.
GCTCGTTTCTGCTAACAGATACACAGAGTAACAAACAGTTACTCCAGACTCACAGTAAACAAACAAGAGCCTTGTTTTTCCTTCAGTCCTAATTTTAAACTTAATGCTTTGGTCACGATAGAATTCAATGTCGTTCTGTTCAATTGTTTGCTTAGACTGCTGCTTCCTTTCCGACACTGATTGTTATATCACTGGGTCCTAGTTCTCCATCTTGACCATGTTAGAGTAAATTCAGTGTTATTTGTGTGAAGGCCCCACCTTCTCAACTTTGTCCCTTTGCCTGAGGTGTGGTGATCCTCAGGTTAAATCACCGCCAGTCAGCTCTCCCCTCTCCACAAAGAGGAGAGCAGCCCTATGGTCATCTGGGAATATGGCGACGTTACCTTTAATTGGTGTATCTATCTCTGCTTGCATCAGAGTGTACCGGTGCTCCGTCACTGGCTGACCACCAGACCTGCTCTTCGGGTGCAAGATATGTTTTTATTGTTTATTGCCAAGTCCAGCATGTGAAATGCTCTGGAATAAGAACAAGTCACTTTAGGCTAGACACTTGTGACAGCTGCATGTGAAGAGGAAATGTTTTTTTTTCCCAACGTTGGGAGGAAAAGGGGACTCTTAGCCTTTTAACCGAAGGAAGAATTTCCTGTGTAGTCGCAGAGAATGAAAGTGACTTCCGGGAGAAAGACATTCCAAATGTTTTGCATCACAAAACCCTCAGCAATTAGGAAAGCAAATAGCATTATTGGTCTTTATTGCAAGGGGATTGGAGTACAAGAATAAATAAATCTTGTTACAATTCTACAGGGTTTTGGAGAGTTCACAAGTTCGTAAGACCAGAATTAGGCCATTCGGCCCATTGAGTCCACTCCGCCATTCGATCATGGCTGATATGCTCTTCATCCCCATTTTCCTGCCTTCCCCCCATAACCCTTCAACCCATTACCAATTAAAAACCTGTCTAACCCCTCCTTAAATTTACTCACTGCCCCGAGCATCCACCGCACTTTGGGGTAGCGAATTCCACAGATTCACAACCCTTTGGGAGAAGTAGTTTCTCCTCAACTCTGTTTTAAATTTGCTACCACCCCTTATCCTAAAACTATGACTTCTCGTCCCAAAGGGAAACTACTACTGTGCGCAATTTTAGTTTCCGCATTGAAGGAAGGAATATTTGCATTGGAGGAAGTATAGCAAAGGTTCACTATATTGGTCCCTGGGCTGAGAGGGTTGTTCTATGATGAATGGCTTCATCAAATCTCAGCACAAGTGGTGGATAAAAGGGAACCACCCCATATGTACCTCTTCAAGCTCATCCAATGAAATTGCTCTTATTGGGTTACCTTCTGTGAGATAACAACATTTCTGTGCACTTTCCAGAAATAACAAGTTTACACCAATGTAATAAAAGATATGAGAGTTTCACTAACTTGTGACATGACTTACCTGTTTTGCTTTTGGAAAGATTTATTTTATGATTTTGTGTGAAAATGTTTGTCAAGCATTTTGTATTAGTCAACATTAAGTAGATTTTAAAATTCCTTTCCCTGTCTCTGCACTCGGAACGTGGGAAAAATGATTGCTAAAGATGGGAGTGCTTTTTTTGCGAATGAGCTTCGGGCAAAACTCAAGTGGGGAGAATCGTAGCGTTCCCCCAAGTAACAAACCTCCCTTCCGACTCCCGTTAATGAGATCGAAAATCTGCACACAAATTGCAATGTTGCATTGTCAAATGAGGAAATGAACCGGGCCAAGTGTTAGATTTGGTTGTGGGAGAGCACTTTGGAGATAGTGACCACAATTCGGTGTCTTTTGTTATTGCAATGGAGCGGGATAGGGCCGTACGGCAGGGCAAGGTTTACAATTGGGGGACAGGTAATTATGATGCGATTGGGCAAGAATTAAGAGGCATAAGTTGGGAACAGAAACTGTCAGGGAAAGGCACTAATGAAAAGTGGAACTTTTTCAAGGAACAAATACTGGGTGTCCTTGATCGGTATGTCCCTGTCAGGCAGGGAGGAAATGGCCGAGTGAGGGAACCATGGTTCACAAAAGAGGTAGAATGTCTTGTGAAAAGGAAGAGGGAAGCTTATGTAGGGATGAGGAAACAAGGTTCAGATGGTTCAGATTTAGGGTTACAAGTTAGCAAGGAACGAGCTGAAAAAGGGGCTTAGGAGAGCTAGGAGGGGACATGAGAAGTCCTTGGCGGGTCGGATCAAGGAAAACCCCAAGGCTTTTTACTCTTATGTGAGGAATAAAAGAATGACCAGGGTGAGGTTAGGGCCGGTCAAGGACAATAATGGGAATTTGTGTATGGAGTCAGTAGAGATAGGCGAGGTGATGAATGAATACTTTTCTTCAGTGTTCACCAAGGAGAGGAGCCATCTTTTTGAAGAAGAGAAGGTGTTACAGGCTAATAGGCTGGAGGAAATAGATGTTCGGAGGAGGATGTCCTGGCAGTTTTGAATAAACTGAAGGTCGATAAGTCCCCTGGGCCTGATGAAATATATCCTAGGATTCTTTGGGAGGCAAGGGATGAGATTGCAGAGCCTTTGGCTTTGATCTTTGGGTCCTCACTGTCCACGGGGATGGTGCCAGAGGACTGGAGAATGGCGAATGTTGTTCCTCTGTTTAAGAAAGGGAATAGAAATGACCCTGGTAATTATAGACCGGTTAGTCTTACTTCGGTGGTTGGTAAATTGATGGAAAAGGTCCTTAGGGATGGGATTTACGACCATTTAGAAAGATGCGGATTAATCCGGGATAGTCAGCACGGATTCGTGAAGGGCAAGTCGTGCCTCACAAATTTGATAGAATTTTTTGAGGAGGTAACTAAGTGTGTTGATGAAGGTAGGGCAGTTGATGTCATATACATGGATTTTAGTAAGGCGTTTGATAAGGTCCCCCATGGTCGGCTTATGATGAAAGTGAGGAGGTGTGGGATAGAGGGAAAGTTGGCCGATTGGATAGGTAACTGGCTGTCTGATCGAAGACAGAGGGTGGTGGTGGATGGAAAATTTTCGGATTGGAGGCAGGTTGCTAGCGGAGTGCCACAGGGATCAGTGCTTGGTCCTCTGCTCTTTGTGATTTTTATTAATGACTTAGAGGAGGGGGCTGAAGGGTGGATCAGTAAATTTGCTGATGATACCAAGATTGGTGGAGTAGTGGATGAGGTGGAGGGCTGTTGTAGGCTGCAAAGAAACATAGATAGGATGCAAAGCTGGGCTGAAAAATGGCAAATGGAGTTTAACCCGGATAAATGTGAGGTGATTCATTTTGGTAGGACTAATTTAAATGTGGATTACAGGGTCAAAGGTAGGGTTCTGAAGACTGTGGAGGAACAGAGAGATCTTGGGGTCCATATCCACAGATCTCTAAGGGTTGCCACTCAAGTGGATAGAGCTGTGAAGAAGGCGTATAGTGTGTTAGCTTTTATTAACAGGGGGTTGGAGTTTAAGAGCCGTGGGGCTATGCTGCAACTGTACAGGACCTTGGTGAGACCACATTTGGAATATTGTGTGCAGTTCTGGTCACCTCACTATAAGAAGGATGTGGAAGTGCTGGAAAGAGTGCAGAGGAGATTTACCAGGATGCTGCCTGGTTTGGAGGGTAGGTCTTATGAGGAAAGGTTGAGGGAGCTAGGGCTGTTCTCTCTGGAGCGGAGGAGGCTGAGGGGAGACTTAATAGAGGTTTATAAAATGATGAAGGGGATAGATATAGTTCAAAGACTATTTCCTCGGGTGGATGGAGCTATTACAAGGGGGCATAACTATAGGGTTCGTGGTGGGAGATATAGGAAGGATATCAGAGGTAGGCTCTTTACGCAGAGAGTGGTTGGGGTGTGGAATGAACTGCCTGCAGTGATAGTGGAGTCAGACACTTTAGGAACATTTAAGCGGTTATTGGATAGGCACATGGAGCACACCAGGATGATAGGGAGTGGGATAGCTTGATCTTGGTTTCAGATAAAGCTCGGCACAACATCGTGGGCCGAAGGGCCTGTTCTGTGCTGTACTGTTCTATGTTCTATCTTGGAGTAAACTAGCTCCAAAGGCCCCAACTTTCCTCCCACACTCATTTATCATCGGACAACTGACATGCACCTGTTTGACTTGAACAGATGCTAGGATTCACATCCAAGTGGCAATGGTGAGCAACACAACTCCTTGTTAAATGAGGGCTTTGCCATGATTTTTCTCATCAAAGGCATAGATTATTCCCATTAAACAGTGATTGCATGAGTAAGTGCAGCAAAACATCAGCAAGAACTATTAAATGCAGCTCCAACTCAATTATAATTGCTGGAGGACCTCGGATATATGACACCAGAAATAGGAGCAGGAGAAGACCTTTTGGCTTGTTGAGTCTGCTCTGCCATTCAATACGTTCATGGTTAATCTTGGGCTTCATTTCCATTTTCCAGCCCATTCTCCTTAATTTCCAGAGAGACCAAAAATCTATCTCGCTCAGCCTTAATATATATAATATATATATTCGATGAAGGACACATTCACAATCCTCTGTGTGGATAACTCTGAAGATTCACAATCCATTGAGTGAAGAAATTTCTCCTCCTCGCAGGCAATTGTGCTGAGATTTACTTCCGAGTTTTGCCTAAATGTTCAGCTTCCTATCCTGAAATGATGCCCCCGTGTTCCAGATTCCCTTGACAGGGGCAACAACATCCCAGTAGCTATGCTGTCAAAGCCCTTAGGAACCTTTAATGTTGCAATGAGATCGCTCCTCATTCTTCTAAACTTCAGCGAATATAGATCCAATTTACTCCAGCCATTCACCATAGGCCAACCCTCTCAGCAAAGGACCAATCTAGTGAACCTTTGCGATACTTTCTCCAACGCAAGTATCCCTTCCTTCAGGTGAAGGCCAAAATGTGCACAATATTCCAGGCGTAATCTCACCAAAACCCTGTAGAATTGCAAGAAGATTTCTTTATTCCTGTACGCCAATCACCTTGCAATAAAGACCAATCATGTTATTTGCTTTTCTAATTGCTTGCACAACCCGCATGCTAACGCTTTGTGTTCCTTGTATGGGTGCACCCAAATCTCTCTGAACATCAATATTCATAGATTTCAAGCCTTTTAAAAAAGAGAAGCATGTGTTCCCAAACCTAGTTTCCAGTTAATGTCTTCCAGTTGAATGCCGTAGTGTCTTGTCACTAGCTTTATTAATGGCATCTGCTTCAGCATGGTGCAAGGGCCTATTCACAACTGCCTGGAATGTGCCAGTCACTTTTAATGTCTACAAGTTTCAATCCAGTGGTAGAATCATAGAATGCTACAGTGCAGAAGAAGGCCATTTGGCCCATCGGATCTACACTGACCATAATTCCGCCCAGGCCCTATCCCTCATAACCCCATGTCTTTACCCTAGCTAGTCTCCCTGACACTAAGGGGCAATTTAGCATGGCCAATCCACCTAACCTGCACATCTTTGGACTGTGGCAGGAAACCGGAGCACCTGGAGGAAACTCACGCAGACACAGGGAGAATTTGCAAACTCCACACAGATAATGACCCAAGCCGGGAATTGAACCTGGTTACCCTGGCACTGTGAGGCAGCAGTGCTAACCACTGTGCCACTGTGTTGCTTACCAAGTTTACCCATTATTACCCATTACCCATTTCCTCGGGTGAATGGAGTGGTAACTAGGGGGCATAACTGTAGGATTCATGGTGGGAGATATAGGAAGGATGTCCGAGGTAGGTTTTTTACTCAGAGAGTGGTTGGGGTGTGGAATGGACTGGTTGCAGGGATAGTGGAGTCAGAAACTCTAGGAACATTTAAGAAGCTATTGGATAGGCACATGGAGCACTTCGGGATGATAGGGAGGAAATAGCTTGATCTGGGTTTCAGACAAAGCTCGGCACAACATCGTGGGCCGAAGGGCCTGTTCTGTGCTGTACTGTTCTATGTTCTATTATGAATTGCTTTATCCAGGTTCTGATAACCTTTGTGGAAGACATTTGGCCACATTATGGGGGAGACTCTCACTGAGAATGCAAGTTTGTGCAGATGAAGACCCAAATTCAGCCCCCCAACCACTCCTTCTATTCCCCCACAAACAATTTATTTATTTGCTAAAATTCATATTGAATCATGTTCTTAATGATCAACCCCTTGGGCAAAACACTCGACAAACATTTTAAATGTCCCATGTTGAAGAAGGATGGGGAAGGCTGGGGAAAAGGAGGTGATGGTCTCATGGTATTATCGCTGGATTATTAATCCAGAAACTCAGCTAATGTTCAGGGGACATGGGTTCGAATCCAGTCACGGCAGATGGTGGAATTTGAATTCAGTAAAAAAACTATTGTCCATTTTTGGAAAAACACATCTGGTCCACTCATGCTCTTTAGGGAAGGAAATCTGCTGTCAGTATTTGGTCTGGCCTACATGTGACTCCAGAGCCACAGCAATGTGGTCAACTCTCAACTGCCCTCCAAGGGCAACTAGGGATGGGCAATAAATGCTGGGTAGCTAGCGACACCCATATCCCATGAATGAATAAAAATTAGGTCACTTTGCCATTTCTGCTGACCCCATAAGTGTACACTTCATCTTTATTCATGCAATTAACAGCACCATCTAGACAATAACTTCAGGGCCACTTCTGGTACTTTGCAAACCCATAATAATGGAGCTGGGGCATTTGCTATCTTTTTTCACTTATTCCAGCTTGCGCCAAGAGCACTGTTAAATCACCAACCATATTTGACAACACGGCCCCATCTTCAAAAAGAAGCAGCTCAATTCTTTAAGGAGTTTTTAAAAATTAATTCATGGGACATGGGTGTCATTGGCTGGCCAGCATTTATTGCCCATCCCTGGTTTCCGAGGGCAGTTGAGAGTCAACCACATTGCTGTAACTCTGGAGTCACACGTCGGCCAGACCAGGTGAGGATGACCGATTTCTTTCCTGAAGAACATTAGTGAACCAGATGGGTTTCTCGACAATCGACATTGGCTTCTTGGTCATCAATAGATTCTTAATTCCAGATTTTTTTTACTGGAACAGAAACTCTGTCTCCAGGTTTCTGCCTGCATTGGCCTGGTAGCAATTTTAAGCTGGAGAAGGCAGGACTTCACAGGGGAGGACCACCTTTGCCCCAATTAAGGCCCTTAAGTGACCACTAATGGCCTAGTAAAGAACTTTTCCTTCCCAGCCTCAATTTTGTCAATTGACAGGTGAATGACAGCTTGCTATTGCGGAGGGGGGTTGACAGGATGTATAAATGAACATAGCTGGATCTCAGACAGGAAGCGGGTGGGGCCTCTGTCAGAAGCCTCCTTCTGATGGGGGCACCCAACCCCTCCCACTTCAGGCCTGGCGAGGACTTCTGCACTCAACAGTGGGCAGTTGGCTCTGTGAACTTTAGATGTGCAAACTACAACCTGCCCCGTTCCCTCCCTGGCAAAAAAAAAGAACATTACCTCTTTAACCTGTGCTTAACCCTCTCTCCACTCATTGTCTGCACCTGTAAAGACTTGATTACCTGTTAAGACTCGCATTCCAACCATTATCTTGTAATTGAGCTTGTGTCTATATATGCCCTATTTGAGAACCCAACTCTTCACTCACCTAATGAAGGGGCAACGCTCTGAAAGCTCGTGCTACCAAATAAACCTGCTGGACTTTAACCTGGTGTTGCGAGACTACTTACTGTGCCCACCCCAGTCCAACGCCGGCAACTCCACAGTGTGATAGATGGCAGTGGCATTTTCTAATGCTGCACATTGCTAAATTATTTTTGGTTAGGGATCTTACAGGTAGAGTAAGTTACCAATTGTGTTTGGAAGCGCAGAGACTCCCCCTCATCATTGCGAGGGCTAACTAATTCAAGGATAGAATTTCATGTGCGTTGTGCGAGGTTTTGGCTGTAAAAGGGGATCAAAAAGTACCACATGAGCAGGCACTTTTGTTGGCCAAGCTACCAACTTCACTGGGCCTATTTTATAAGTGACATTCTGGAAGATCCTACACAATGTGCCAGGTTAAGGGGAAATGGCACCATGTCATAATGCTCATTCGGAGAACCGGTGCAGGCACGAAGGGCTGATTTGGTTCTGTGTCAGTTTCTCAAAGGGCAAGTTCCAGAAAAAAACAACCTTATTTTGGTCTGGGGCATCAATGTACACGGTAACAATGTGGCACAGCTCTTATTTGTTTGTTCAGTTTTACTTTTGCATCAATTTACATCTTACAATAAGTATAACCTGGAGATGGACCTTCGTTGTATTTTGAGAAGTGACTACCCAAACCTTCTGTTCTCCAGCCAATTTCCTGATTGATGTTCAGTAACTCTGATCAGAAATGGGCATGTGTTATTGGGGGTGAGAATAGTGTTGCACTGGACTGTGGTGCTTCCTCCCTGGTCAAACAGCTGTTGATATTATTTGCCAAGGGTGAATTGGCTGAGGTATTACAGCACAAGATATTACCAAGGTGAGGTATCACAGGGCGAGGTGTTACCAGGGTGAGGTATTACAGGGTCAGGTACTACATGTGAGTTACTAAAGGGTAAAGTATTGCAGGGTGAGATATTACAGGGTCAGGTATTATAGCATCAGGTAGTACACGGTGAATTATTAAAAGGTAAAGTATTCCAGGGTGAGGCGTTACAGGATGAGGTATTACAGGGTAAGGTGTTACAGGGTCAAGTATTACAAGTTCAGGTATTACAGAGTCAGGTATTACAAGGTCAGGTACTACACAATGAGTTACTAAAGGGTAAAGTATTATAGGGTGTGGTATTAGAGGGTGAGGTATTACAGGGTAATGTATTACAGGGTCAGGTATTACAGGGTCAGGTACTACACGGTGAGTTACTAAAGGGTAAAGTACTGCAGGGTGAGGTATTACAGGGTCAGGTACTACACGGTGAGTTACTAAAGGGTAAAGTATTACAGGATGACGTATTACAGGGTAAGGCATTACAAGGTGAGGTGTTACAGGGTGAGATATTATAGGGTAAGGTACTACACGGTGAGGTATTACAGGGCAAGGTACAACACGATGAGGTAAAGGATGAGGTGTTACAGGGTGAGATGTTACAGGGTCAGGTATTACAGGGTCAGGTACTACACGGTGAGTTACTAAGGGGTAAAGTATTACAGGGTGCGGTATTACAGGACAAGGGAGTGTACAGTGAGACAAAGGGTGAGGTGTTACAGGGTTACCAGTGTGTGAGAGAACATACCAGCCTAAAATGGCTACTGCAGAATAGGAAGCGAATGGGTTCTGAAAATATCTACATGATATTCTTATTGTCTTGTTTAATCACCTTGTCTGAGAATTTCAGTAGATTTCTTCCTTGAAGTGTTGCTGACTGACTTCATGACTTGCATGTTGATTGACAGCATTCTGTAAGAAGTTGTCAAGCATTTCCTCCATTACAGATGTGACACAAGCTGTTCAAGAATCCTCTGCTCTGTGCCACAATCCTTTATTTTAATAAATATGAGGATCATCCTCATTATTTCCAGCATCTGTATTCATGGAATTGAAGAAAATGTTTGTCTGGGTCTCACCTCTTCTTTAGTTGTTTTCTTCCAAGTTTCAGCTGGTCGGAATACGCTGCCGTTCTACTGAGTTGGCAACAGGTGATGGCACTGATTTGTGTTGGCATGAACCATTCACCCTGATACAATCATTTGTTTGATGCCATTAAATTGAACCATTATTCGCCTTTCAACACTTCTGGCATGGATTTTGTTTAAGTCACGGGAACAGGAAACAAGAGGTTCGTTGTTGGTTACTGTGGTCACTGCAGCAACAAAAGGGTGCAGAGTTTGATCTGGCCATTGGGTTGGGAAACAAGTCATGAGCCAGCCAGATAATATTTCGATGCCCTCGTGAATATTACAGAACATAGTTTGAGAAATATACTTTGCGTATATTGAGCCAGAAGCAAGGGTTTCTTAAACACGAGGAAGTACATGCCTGGTTGCTGGTTTTTGAGGACCAGATAGCAATCAATCACTGCTATATCCTAGATTTTGAAAGCAAAGTTGTCCATTGGAAGGCTCTCGAAGAGGAGATGATTCAGAAGGGGGTGGCATGGTGGCACAATGATCAGCACTGCTGCCTCACAGTGCTAGGGAACCGGGCTCAATTCCGGTCTTAGGTGACTGTCTGTGTGGAGTCTGCACGTTCTCCCAGTGTCTGCGTGGGTTTCCTCCAGGTGCTCCAGTTTCCTCCCACAGAACAAAGATGGGCAGGTTAGGTGGATTGGTTGTGCTAAATTGCCCCTCAGCGTCAGGGGGATTAGCAGGGTAAAGGGGCGGGTTACAGGAATAGGGCCTGATTGTGGTTGGTACAGACTCGATGGGCCTCCTTCTGTACTGGAAGAATTCTATGAATATAGACTATGGGTGGAATTTAATGCCTTCTCCCATGGTGAGATTGGTGGCGAGTGACATTTAATCAGACAGGAGGTCGGTGGGTAGGAAGGGATCCTGCCACCTTTCTGCCTCCACTCAATTACGTCGATGGCAGAAATGTCCATGGACAGTCTTCCTGCTACTTAAAGCTCTTATACCACCGCCGCTGGTATTAATCCAGTGGGCGAGTAGTTTCTCATTCAGAGAGCATGACGAGCAAACCCATGCAGGGTAACCTGCAGTTTTCTGGGAGCACGCCTCATTCAAAGGCAGGTACGGTGGGCCGAATGTCCTTCTTCTGTGCTGTCTCATTCTCGGATTCCAGGTCATCTTAAACCTATCTGAGTGATGGGATACTCACTTTCAATTCTTTCTACAATATTCCGTGATTCAATGTATTTTTTCCCAAAGTGCACTGGAGAGGGTGCAGAGGAGATTTACCAGGATGCTGCCTGGACTGGAGGGCCTGAGCTATGAGGAAAGATTGGATAGGCTGGAGCTGTTTCCCTTGGAGCAGCGAAGGTTAAGAGGGGATTGAGGTGCGTAAGATTACGAGGGACATAGATAGAGTGGATAGGAAGACGCTTCTTCCATTAGTAGAGGGGTCAACAACCAGGGGGAGTAGATTTAAGTTAAGACATAGAAGTCTAAGAGGGAAGTTGAGAAACATTTTCACCCAGACGGCAGTGAGAGTCTGGAACTGACTGCCTGAAAGGTTGGTTGGGTCAGAGCAGTCAGAATACTTTAGAAGTATTTAAATATTCACTAGCCCTGCCGAAACCTCCAGGGCTATAGGACAAGCATTGGAAAATAGTGTAATCATAGAAATCCTACAGTGCAGAAGGAGGCCATTCGGCCCATCGAGTCTGCACCGACCACAATCCCACCCAGGCCCTACCCCCACATATTTACCTGCTAATCCCTCTAACCTACACATCCCAGGACTCTAAGGGGCAATTTTTAACCTGGCCAATCAACCTAACCCGCACATCTTTGGACTGTGGGAGGAAACCGGAGCACTCGGAGGAAACCCACGCAGACACGAGGAGAATGTGCAAACTCCACACAGACAGTGACCCGAACCGGGAATCGAACCCGGGACCCTGGAGCTGTGAAGCAGCAGTGCTAACCACTGTGCTACCGTGCCGCCCTGTGCTACCGTGCCACCGTGTAGTTAGAAACCAAAAGAGAAAATGCTGGAAAATCTGGCAGCATCTGTACGGAGAGAGAAAAGCTGACGTTTCGAGTCCAGGTGACCCTTTGTCAAAGCTCAGTGTCTAGCTTAGTGTAGTCAGATCTTTGTTGATCAGTGTGAACACGATGGGCTGAATGGCATCCTTCTGTGCTGTAAATGTCTATAAGCTATTTACACTAGATGGTATGGCCCCTAAAGACCACAGACCTTCTGGTGCCTGCATGCCATCCGGATGCTGCTGAAGGCAGACAAACATGTATGGAGTTAAGTTATGTGAGGTTCCAGGCGGTATCTGTATTTTCCATCAAACCTTGCTTGGAGTGGAATCTCCACCGACCTCACTGCATCATAATAACATGGCCTGGATAGCTAGTGAATGTCGTCAGAATTTGCAAGAATGTGGCTTCCTTAAAAAAAGAGGCACCACTTCCTGATGGCGGATACTCATGCACAGTGAGCAATTCCTGGCTATGGATACTGAGGCTTCATAGGCCCACAATATACAGATATAGAACAATAATGATTAAAAATTGCATAAGGCCCATTAGTGGGTGCAGGGATTGTGATGTGCAATTATCCCACAGTGCTGCAGGCAGCGCACAGATTTTATGCCATCCCCTCATCCCCATGATTATTTAAACACGCTACTGAGTGGCTGTGTCCTCAGCAGAGTGTCCAGCTTCATGTGACGCTAGAATCAATGAAAGCCAAGCCAACACTTCTCTATCTGGGCGTGCAGGTCCACAGTTCCCTAAAAGTGGCAACACTGGTGGCCAAGGTGATTAAGGCATATTGCATGCTTGCCTTCATCACCCGGGGCATTGAGTACAAGAGTTGGGAAATCATGTTGCAGCTATATAAAACCTTGGTGAGGCCACATTGGAATACTGCCTGCAGTTCTGGTCACCACACTACCACTTTGCACTCTCTCCTTTCCTTCTCTATGCTCTGTCTGTGTGGCATGCAAGAAACAATACTTTTCATTGTATACTAATATATGTGACAATAATAAATCAAATCAAAGAAGGACGTAGAAGCTTTGGAGAAAGTGCAAAGAAGGTTCACCAGGATGTTGCCTGGCCTCGAGGGCATTGGCTATGAGGAGAGGTTGGACAAACTGGGATTGTTTTCACTGGAAAGACAGAGGCTGAGGGGAGACCTGATAGAGGTCTACAAAATTGAGAGAGGCATCGACAGGGTGGATAGTTAGAGGCTTTTTCCCAGGGTGGAACCGTTAATTACAAGGGGGCACAAATTCAAGGTGAGAGGGGGAAAGTTTAAGGGAGATGTGCGGAGGAAGTTTTTCACAAAGAGAATGGGTGCCTGGAATGCGCTGCCAGAGGAGGTGGTGGAAGCAGGCACATTAGTAACATTTAAGAGGCACCTGGATGGGTGCATGAATAGAGAGGGAATAGAGGGATACGGTCCGAGTAAGGGCAGAAAGAATTTTTGAGTTTAGTTAAGGCATCATGTTCAGCACAGGCTTGGAGGGCCAAAGGGCCTGTTCCTATGTTGTGTATTTGTTCTTTATTCTTAAAGCAAGCTGCATCTCTTGAAAGGGGAAGTGCTTCTTTTGCCTGTAACAGATGCTCATAGCAGCTGGGAAAGAATTTCTGAGCAGGAAGCCACTAGTCTAGTGGAACAGTGGGTCAGAGAGAGGGCTTCTGGGTCCTCCGGTCCAGCCAGCAAGGCTTAAGTGCAGGAAGTGGAAAGGTGGAGAGAGGTGACCTTTCCGCACAGTGCCAAGAAGCTCTACACGTAGACATTGCAAAAGCAGTGCGAGCAGAGGTCAATGCCAGCAGTCTGGTCCTGATCACTGGGATGCAGTGTCAGAAAATGTTCAGTGGTTTCACAGGAATGGTCGAGGTCAGAGACTGCCTCTTGAAACGCTGCCACCTGCAACCACACATCAATTTTACACACTGCTCAATGTACCGCGACTCACCGTGACTCACCTACCAACAATCTCCAGCAATCGGGGCACTTGCATAACATTCACATGCTCCATTCAACCTCACACACTTAGCCAATGCTGCAAGACTTGTCCCCACATCTTGGAGCTTCCACATACTTCCAGCTAACCAGCCATGACAGACACTTCACCCAACCACATTACAACACACTCACTGACATTCTTCCCTCTCTCCCGCAGGACAAACACACACATGACAAGCAGCAGCAAAAAAGCACTGGAGATAGACATGATGGCATTTCCTCACCCTCTTGAAGAGATTCTGCTTGGTATTACTGGCACAGTTGTCATTGGGAAACTCTTGAAGCCATCGGGATGACTATCGTTCCAACCTTTATGCAACTTGCGAAATCCCATTTTACCCTCATCCCACAATCTCGCATGATGTCGTTGCGAAAGATGATTTGACCATAGGCCTCTTGCTTTCCACTTACGTCACCTTCCTCAAGCCCCTCCTGTGTATTTCTGCTTTCAGAAACCAGAGAATTACCATCTGGAAAGCCAGTATGTCTGAGAATGAAGGTCCAGATATACTTGGCTTTCTACCAGGGCGGAAGTGTCAATTACAAGGGGGCACAGGTTCAAGGTGAGAGGGGGAAAAGTTTAAGGAACGTGCAGCCAGAGGAGGTGTTGGAAGCATGTAGCAACATTTAAGAGGCATTTGGATGGGTACATGAATAGGAAGAGGATAGAGGGATACAGTCCAAGTAAGGGCAGAAGGTTTTTCTTTCATTTAGTTAGGGCATCATGATCAGCACAGGCTTGGAGGGCCGAAGGGCCTGTTTCTGTGTTGTACTTTTCTTCTTTTCTCCTTTTCTTTTTCTTAAGGAAGCTGGATCATCAATTGATCTGACTGTTGCAACCTCCAGTTTAGGCATTGCTTCTGTTTCCTATGTTTCTATTCTTTGGGCTAAAGGGATCAAGGATGTAAGGGGAACACCGGGATCAGGATATTGAATTTTAATGAACAGCCATGATCAAAATGAACGACAGAGCAGCCTCGAAGGGCCGAATGGCCTACTCCTGCTTTTATTTCTATGTATCTATGTACCTTAGAAATGAGCACTGTAAGAAGTCTCACAACATCAGGTTAAAGTCTATTTGGAATCACCTGAGTCACTCACCCGATGAAGGAGCAGTTCTCCGGAAGCTCGTGATTCCAAATAAAACTGTTGGACTTTAACCTGGCATTGTGAGACTTCTTACTGTGCCCACCCCAGTCCAACGCCAGCATCTCCACATCTTAGAAATGAGCGTAGTGGTGAGATCACGGGGCAAGAGGGGGCTCCAGCAAGGCCAGGGGGAAAGATAACCTATGTGCCAGATCCCCAGAGGGGGAGGTCACACTTGAGATCCACTGCAGAGGATTCACATGAGGTTTTGGTTGGAGCATTGTGCAAGGAAACGGTGAATGGGCATGCACATGGAGATGTTTGTTGCGTTGCCAGGTTCAGTAAGAAGTCTCACAACACCAGGTTAAAGTCCAACAGATTTATTTGGTATCACAAGCTTTCAGAGTGCTGCTCCTTCATCAGGTGAGTGGTGAGTTGGGTTCACAAATACAGCATATGTAGAGAAAGGCATAATTGCAAGATAATGATTGGAATGTGAGTCTTAACAGGGTTGCCGGGATTGTGGGTGTGCCGATTGCCACTGTCCAGTAGCACAGAGGAGTCCAAGTCCAATTTGGTAAGGATGTTCTGAAAAGCCTGGAGCCTGGAAGTGGTTACAACCATGAAGCACTTGTGGGTCCGGCCATGATGCCACATCCAGTGACCAATATCCCAGCGTCCATTGCTGCTCAGGCAGAAGCCACACAATGTCTCAGTGCTCCAATGGAGGTCATGATATCCACACTTGTTGCCATGCAGCCTCAAACTGTAGATACCAGTGCAAAAAGAGGCTAACATGCTCTCACAGCACTGCAGCAACCTGTGCCCCAGTGGATTGCTGGGATTGCTGAAGCCCCACCCCAAGAGAGTGGTAATGGCTCCATGGAGCACGAACTTGCTCTCAGGGTGGCAGCTTTGTGCTCCCAGCGTTGCCAGTCAGCCAGCCATCCCAGACTGCTACTGCCTCTGCCGAGATGGTGCAGTCCAAAGCCAGGCCCTCAGGAACCAGAGGTGCACTCCAAAGGACAGAACTGTCATGCTATTCCTCTATGAATTCAAAAATAAAATGTACTATTTTAAAAAGTAAAGGCTCACTAGCTATCACTTCTCTTCTGCTGTCACAAGCAATCAATTTATAGTTTCCCTGTGATGTTATAGTTTTTTCTGTCTCTCACTTCAATTATCCTGACCTGCTTCACACTGCTCCCGGTCTGCTTCACACTCCTCCCGGTCTGCTTCACACTCCTCCCGGTCTGCTCCACACTCCTCCCGGTCTGCTTCACACTCCTCCCGGTCTGCTTCACACTCCTCCCGGTCTGCTTCACACTCCTCCCGGTCTGCTTCACAGTGCTCCCGGCCTGATTCACACACCTCCTGGCCTGATTCACACTCCTCCCGGTCTGCTTCACACTGCTCCCGGTCTGCTCCACAGTCCTCCCAATCTGCTTCACACTGCTCCCGGTCTGCTTCACACTCCTCCCAATCTGTTCCACACTCCTCCCGGTCTGCTTTACACTCCTCCCGGTCTGCTTCACACTCCTCCCAGTCTGCTTCACACTCCTCCTGGTCTGCTTAACACTCCTCCCGGTCTGCTTCACACTCCTCCCAGTCTGCTCCACATTCCTCCCCGTCTGCTCCACACTCCTCCCCGTCTGCTTCACAGTGCTCCCGGACTGATTCACAGTGCTCCCGGCCTGATTCACAGTGCTCCCGGCCTGATTCACACACCTCCTGGCCTGATTCACACTCCTCCCGGTCTGCTTCACACTCCTCCCGGTCTGCTTCACACTCCTCCCGGTCTGCTTCACACTCCTCCCGGTCTGCTTCACACTCCTCCCGGTCTGCTTCACACTCCTCCCGGTCTGCTTCACACTCCTCCCGGTCTGCTTCACACTCCTCCCGGTCTGCTTCACACTGCTCCCGGTCTGCTTCACACTCCTCCCGGTCTGCTTCACACTCCTCCCGGTCTGCTTCACACTCCTCCCGGTCTGCTTCACACTCCTCCCGGTCTGCTTCACACTCCTCCCGGTCTGCTTCACACTGCTCCCGGTCTGCTTCACAGTGATGCTGACCTGCTCCACACTCCTCGTGGCCTCTAATACTTGAAGAGGAGAATGAACAGGGGAGTGAAACTAATTGGATAGCCCATTCAAATGAACAGCACTGGTGCAATGGGCCAAGTGGCCTGCATTGATTCTTTGCTGTATGATTTTATGATTCCAAGTTTATAAAAGTTCACCTCCCAAAGGTTAAGTTATCATTTCTACGTTGAGAGAACTATCCTTGTATGAAAATGAATCACATCCAACAGAGAGGGACCACAATATAACTTGTAACTATTCTTCTTACCACAAAAGTATTTTGTCACAATTGTCACAGTGAAAAATGTGACATATGAACTCACTAAATTGTTTTTAATTGTACTGAGCACTGGTTAAAACATCAAATGTATGTTTGCAACTGTAATTCTTGAGATAGTGGAGGGAAAATAATTAATTTGTTGTGATGAATTTTTGGAAACTTCAATCTTTTCTATGTACACACAAAACTGCAGTAACTCAGTTGCAACATGTTAGGTAAATAATCAGCAATCACACCTTGGACACAACTACAATCAGCTGTTGTGAACTTCCTTTCTGTTTGGTACTATCAACTGTGGCTGGAGTTGTCCCTGGAGAACTAATCGCATGGCATTCTCACCGCGTGATTCCTGAGCACATGACATTGGCAACGTTTCTTGTATTTACCCAATAACAATTGAGAATCTTTGTTTGTGGTTTTGTTGCACGAGAACTTCTGAGCACCAGGAAACTAGCCACAGGCAGGAGAAGGCGGCACACTGAGGACCATAAGATATAGGAGCAGAATTAGGCCATTCGACCCGTCGAGTCTGTTCCGCCATTCAATCATGGTTGATAAGTTTCTCAACCCCATTCTCCCGCCTTTTCCCGGTCACCCTTGATCTCTTTACCAATCAGGAACCAATCTATCTCTGTCTTAAATACACTCATTGACTTGGCCACCACAGCCTTCTGCGGCAATGAATTCCATAGATTCACCACCCTCTGCCTGAAGAAATTCCTTCTCATCTCAGTTCTCAAGGGTCGTCCTTTTACTCTGAGGCTCTGCCCTCGGGTTCTAGTCTCTCCTACCAATGGAAACATCCTCCCCATGTCCACTCTATCCAGGCCTTTCAGTATTCTGTAAGTTTCAATGAGAGATCCCCCCCTCATTCTTCTATACTCCATCGAGTACAGACCCGGAGTCCTCAGCTGCTCCTCATACGTTCAGATACTTCTCATGAGAACATGGGTACAGGAGGCCATTTAGTCCAGTGAGCCTGTTCCACCATTGAATGAAGCCCTGGCTGATCTTTACTCGACACTTAAAAACCCACCTTTGCTTCATATCTTTTCATATGTTTAGTTAACAAAATTCTATTAATTTCAGATTGAAAATTAACAATTAATCTGCTGTTTGAAGAGCCTTCACATTTCTACCACCCTTTGTGTGTGTTGGTGTTTCACCCCTGAAAGGTCTACCTCCGATTGTTAGACTCTTCTCCCTGGTCCTAGACTCTCAGCCAGCGGAAATAGTTTCTCCCTCTACACCCAGTCTGCTCCCCTTTCTATCTAGAAAACTTTGGTTGAGTCACCCTGTCAATTTGGAATTTCCTAATAGGTGTCGTCTCTCCTCTTGGAGTCCATTTATCACTCTGGGTGGGCGGGGGGGGGGGGCGTTGGAGAGAGGAAATGGAAGGTGGCAGAGGGATTCCGAGAGGGGAAACCAGAGGTGGAAGGGATTATGATTCCGCCAGCAACTGACACAATTCAAGGAAACGTGGGAACAATCTCCCTGTATCCTGACCAGTAATCTTCAGTATCGAAACTGGTTAGCTGGTGCGTTATCTCATTGCTGTTTTTGGGAGCTTGCTGTACACAAATTTGTCATCGTGTTCGCAAAATAATCATTACTACGCTTCGTCCTTTTAAAACTGTTGGTTCACAGTGGAGCATTTTTCTTTTTTGGAGACCTGGGAATGAAATAATGGAAATGCAATTTCTTCTTCTAATGTCACCCTTGTTTCCCCATGTAATCGCATGTTGAAAGAAGTGAGCACTTGACGCTGTTCTTCCATGTAAACCCTTGCCGCAGGCTAGATGCTGAGTTGCAATATTTCTCAAGGAGGCACAAAGCTTGTTTGCATAATTGAAGGATTTAGTGCTAACATTTTTCAGAGTTGTCCGTGAAGGCTTTAGTTATTATAATGAGACTTTCTTTACAAACAAAGGAGCCTCCCAGCCTATTCTGCGAACTTGTCCAATTTTCTTTGAAGGCAAGAGATGGGTTGCGGTAGCCTTATGTTCATGTACTTGTACCGCTAAAACCTCCACCCTTGGATTCCTGCTAATCACGCAGCCCAAACTCCAGGGACAATCGTGGGGTTTAGCAACCTATGTACACAAACCACACACCACCGATCTTAACTATGACTGTAACTTTCAAAGGCGTTTTGTGAGTCTTTTTTTGGCAGGATTGAATATTTTCATTTCCGATGTATATGTGTGGAAATCTTGTTTCTGAGTTTACTGTAATTTCAAGATATGTGTTGGGATATTTCTATTTTGAATGTTTGCAACTTTAGCAGCCAAAGCATGCTGTGATTGAAATACAGTCAGCCTGGAAGGCAGCCAAGTACTTCATTACAGATCAGACTATAGGGAATGCAAGCTCCCAGTCTAGTATTGACTTAATGTTTATGTTTTATGGTGAATGCTATGAGATGTATTTCGCGAAAAGTTGGCATTCTTGTGATTTTTTAAGGGGTGTCTTGACAAACACATGAATAGGATGGGAATCGAAGGATATAATCCCCGGAAGGGTAGGGGGTTTTAGTTCAGTCGGGCAGCATGATCGGTGCAGGCCTGGAGGGCCGAAGGGCCTGTTCCTGTGCTGTAGTTTTCTTTGTTCTTTTGTTCTTTCTATAATGAACACACACAAACATACACACACACACTAGAGCAATGATTTTCATTTTGGGGTTTATGCTTGCTTTTCTCAGAATGTTCATCCCACAATTAAATCAAAGGTTTGCAACTTCAAGTTATTCAGAAATGTCCGTTGCAGACAATAAATGAAGTGCAGAACTTGCCGATACATTTACACAGTGCCACACCTAATAAAGTCCGACAGACGGTGTAATAATTCTTGGGAAAAACAGCAACATGTTTTTTTACCGAGGCTTGTAGCCTCATGGCTGCAGTCAGCTCCTGGAAAGTTCTGGAACTGAAACATGAGTTCACCAGCATGATTTCCCCCCCCACCCTGCTCCCTGATTGGTTCCCCGGGTCACGTGACCCTTATTCTGCCTGCGAATCCTTAAAGGGACAGTCACCACATCCCTCCTTCTCTAAGTGCTTCTATGAAAATGTCAATACACAAGTTACATAGTCCAAAATAATTAAACATTGAGTACATGAATTTAGTCAATTATAAATGAAGTCTTTCACAGGATTTCCAAATCCTCATGGAGTGATGTAACTCCTCTGCCTGGGGCATTTCCACAGGATTGCTGTTAGCCGAAAACACAATGACAGGCGCCACTTCAGGCATAAGCAGTTCAGTTCCGTCTGTTTCCATGGAGACGTTGGTTATGCCTGCCACAGGATGACCAGGTACTTCAGTGGTTGGATAGTCGACAGCTTCCCAGATGGCAGTATAGCTCCTGATGGCAGTACTGGTGGCTAGGGCAACTCTCGTTCTCTCACGTGGTTAACGTGTTCCCGGACAACCCTTCCTTCCACGTCCGCTTGATAAGACATGGGTCCAGTTTTGGATACAACAACTCCAGGGACCCAACTTGACCCTCTGCCGAAATTCCTCACATACACGGCTTCATCCTCTGAAAATGACCATGTTGACTGATGTGAATCATGGTTTGCCTTCTGACTGCTTTGGCTGGCCTTTCCCCTCCCCAGCAAATTTGGAAACACGACGCTCAGTCTGGCTCTGAGATGATGGTTCATTAACAACTCTGCCAGCGGGACTCCCGTTGTTGCATGTGAAGTGGTCTTATAGCACAGGAGGAATCGTGAGATTCTGCTCTCCAGTGTCCCTTCTGACCGTTTCTTTACACCAGCTCGCTCAGCTAGTCCATTGGAAGCTGGGATGTAATGCGCTGTCCTAATGTGCTTGATACCATTGCGAGTGGTGAAATTCTGAAACTCAGCACTCGAGAAGGTCGTTATCAGACACTATACTTCAGGTATTCCTTGGGTGGAAAAACATTGGCATAATTTCTCAACTGTATCGTGCGATGTCAGACACATCACTTCAAACACTTTGAATGTGCATGGACAAGGAGCAAAAGCAGTATGCTCAAGAATGGACCAACATAATTAATATGGACCCGCACCCATGGGTAGCCAGGCCACTCCCAAGGGTGCACTGGAGCTGCAACAGGCAATCTTTGTTGCAATTGGCATTGTCCATTGTGCTTGACTAGGCTCTCAATGCGGGCATCAATGCCAGGCCACCAGACATAACTCCTGGTGAGCATCTTCGTTTTAGACATACCCAGGTAGGCACTGTCTAACTTACCTCGGAGCAACTCTCTTTCTGGTAGAGCGATGACTACTCTTGCTCCGTACATTTCATGCGAAATGTGGTACCATCTCTTCAGAAACTAGCTCATGAGCCCACCCCATTAGTGTCCCGTGCCTCACTTTGGACAGCAGTGGATTCCGACTAGTCCAATACTTGATCTGCTTCACTGAGACTGGCAAAGTGTCGAAGAAATTCTATACCATGACAATTTCCTGTGTTACTGGGGGCGGTGCAATAGTCTCTTGCAAAGGTAGGTGACTAAGCACATCCGTATTTGCCATGTGTGTTCCAGGCCGGTCCATGAAGGTATATTCATGGGCGGAGAGGATTAACACCCTGTGTTGAATTCTTGCCGAAGCGATTGGCAGAATAGCCTTCTTTAAAAACGCCCAAAAGTGACTT
This sequence comes from Mustelus asterias, assembly GCF_964213995.1. Lineage (NCBI taxonomy): Eukaryota > Metazoa > Chordata > Chondrichthyes > Carcharhiniformes > Triakidae > Mustelus > Mustelus asterias. The sequence goes on from NC_135804.1 coordinate 137,429,769, forward strand.
GTGATCGGAAACAATGGTGAAGTGCCTACTGTACAAATACTGGTGTAATTTCTTGACACCAAAAACTATTGACAATCCTTCTGTCTCAAATTGTGAGTAGCCTTTTTCGGCTTCTGAGAGGGTTCATGATACATGAGCGGCACAGTGGTTAGTACTGCTGCCTCACAGCACCAGGGACCCAGGTTCGATTCCGGCCTTGGTCACTGTCTGTGTGGAATTTGCATGTTCTCCCTGTGTCTGCGTGACTTTCCTCCGGGTGCTCTGGTTTCCTCCCACCGTCCAAAGATGTGTAGATTGGGTGGATTGGCCATGCTAAAATTGACCCTAGTGTCAGGGGGATTAGCAGGGTAAATGTGTGTGGTCAGGGGCGTAGGGCCTGGGTGGGATTGTGGTTGGTCCAGACTCGATGGGCCGAATGGCCTCTTTCTGTACTTCGATATCCTATTGATCTTTCAGATCCATCGTCCATCTCAAGGGACAGCATTGCATCAAAGCTATATGGAGAGTCATTGTGGGTTAATACCAATTTCTTAGACAGGCCTGTCATCTAATTCTGTTCATTACCTACTGAAGAATCTGAAATTCCTTCCTGCCCAAGAATATACCATGGCCCATGAATATGTTTTAAAAACAGGAGCAGGCAGTGCAGTCGATCCAACTTAATTCCATCAGTTAACCATACTTCAGCAAACTCCGAAGCTCTGAATTTTCCCAAATGATCATAGAATCATAGAATCTACAGTGCAGAAGGAGGCCATTCAGTCCATTGAGTCTGCACAAACCACAATCCCACCCAGGCCCTATCCCCGAAATCCCATGTATTTTACCCTAGCTAGTCCCCCTGACACTAAGGATCAATTTATCATGGCCAATCCACCTAACCTGCACATCTTTGGACTGTGGGAGGAAACCGGAGCACCCGGAGGGAATCCACGCAGACATGGGAGAATGTGCAAACTCCGCACAGACAGTGACCCCAGCTGGGAATTGGGATAGGAGGGATAGGGGACATGTACATTTTTCTGGGGTTTGATGTGAGGGATTATGCTGAATGCTGAAGGATGTTCCTGTGTGTTAAGTTCAAGAAAGGTTTGCTCGTCACTATACAATCATACCCTAGTGTTAAATTTAGAGGGGAGGGGACGGTGAGGAGTGGCATTCTCAGCAGCTTGTGAGATGGTTTCCCATTAGAGTTTCTGCATTGTGAAATCAGCCCAGCGATGGCCCGACAGGAATAATGTATTTGAACAGGAGCTGCTGTTAGCTAATACTCAAACGGGGCCAGGTCAGATGGCTTTAGCGTGATTCAGAATAACACCGACAGCCTAGGTTCAGTTCCTGTCCTGGCTGATGTAAATTTGGGACCTGTCTCTTTACTTGGGCCCTGAGAGTGGAAGGCAATTGCCAAACACCACTGACAAAAAAAACATTGCCAAGGAAAACAGCTCAGGATGAAGTCTCTGCAGACAGAACGCCACGAACATGCCTTTGGGCAAAGCACAGGTGAAGAAAGGAATTCTGAAATATTGAACTCTTGTGATGCCCTTGCCAATGCGAATATGTCAGGAAACAACCTCTGAAATAGACCATGAGTCCATAAGACATAGGAGCAGAATTAGGCCACTCGGAGCATCGAGTCTGCTCCACCATTTATTTATGGCTGATATTTTTCTCATCCCCATTCTCCTGCCTTTTCCCCATAACCCCTGATCCCCTTATTAATCACGAACCTATCTATCTCTGTCTTAAAGACAGTCAATGACCTGGCCTCCACAGCCTTCTGTGGCAAAGAGTTCCACAGATTCGCCACTCTTTGGCCGAAGATATTCCTCCTCATCTCTGTTTTAAAGGATCGTCCCTTTAGTCTGAGTTTGTGCCCCCTGGTTCTAGTTTTTCCTACTAGTGGAAACATCCTCTCCACGTCCACTCTATCCAGGCCTCGCAGTGTCCTGTAAGTTTCAATAAGAAATATCCTTCTAAACCCCAACAAGTGCAGACCCAGAGTCCTCAACTGTTCCTCATATGATAAGCTCTTCATTCCAGGGATCATTCTTGTGAACCTCCTCTGGACCTTTTCCAAGGCCAGCACATCCTTCTTTAGATACAGGGCCCAAAACTGCTCACAATACTCCAAATGGGGTCTGACCAGAGCCTTATGCAGCCTCAGAAGTATATCCATGCTCTTGTATTCTAGCTCTCTCGCCATGAATGCTAAGGCATTCATGAAATGTTTTCATTGATTGCTTTTCCAGACAAAAATAACTAAAAGTGTATTTTTAAATGGAAAATATAAACCTTGTGGAAGTTATGCTTTGCCTGTATTTGCTCCCTGGATCTATCTGGGGGCTAATGGTTTGTGCTGTATTGCAGGTAAACCTTCAATTCCTGCCTCTCCATTATCCGGTTTGGCGCAGCTGAGTTTTGAAGGTTTATGATGCATAAAGGGTCATTGCTGACAATAGGATAACCAATGACTTGCAAAATTCCTGCAGGAAGCCTGCAGAAAATAGAAGGCTTTGTCTAAAACCCTATCTCTCGCTGACTGTCAAAACAGTCATGTGGTTTGAAGAATGTAAAGAGATACAAAATGCCTTCAGCTCTCCTCAGTTTCTAAGTCACACCGTAGAACCAAAACAAGAGGAATAAGGTTTGCTCAGATACAAATTACTGCCCAGTGTCTGAATTTTGGTGTCTTGTGCATTCCAGTACTAGTTACTTTGCATGGTTAACACAATGGTTAGCACTGCTGCCTCACCAGCGCCAGGGACCCAGGTTCAATTCCCGACTTGGGTCACTGTCTGTGTGGAGTCTGTACGTGTTTCCCCGTGTCTGCGTGGGTTTCCTCCGGGTGCTCCAGTTTCCTCCCACAGTCTGAAAGACGTGCTGGTTAGGTGCATTGGCCATGCTAAATTCTCCCTCAGTGTACCCAAATAGGCGCGGGTGTTTGACGAGTAAGGGATTTTCACAGTAACTTCATTGCAGTGTTAATATAAGCCTACTTGTGACACTAATGAATAAGTGTAAACTTAAACTTAAAACTTAACTTAAAAATGTGGGCCAAATTCTCTGACCCCGCTCACGGCTGGGATTATCCAGTCCTGCTGCTATGAACAGAGGTCTGACTGAGCAACAAATTCTCTGTTCTCGCTGGCAGCGGTCGCGGAAGGTGAACGGCCAGAGAATAGAATCGTAGAATCCCGATAGTGCAGAAGGAGGCCATTAGGCCCATCAAACCTGTACCGACCACAATCCCACCTGGGCCTTATCCCAGTAACCCCATGTATTTATCCTGCTAATCCCCCTGACACTAATGTGGCCATAATTATTTTCCACATTTAATTAGTTTCTTCGTCATACAGACTGGAATAACATGAATTCTGAAGTTTGAAGGAGCTCCAACATTCGAGAACAGCTTGTGGTGTAGTGGTAATGTCATTGGCCGAGTAATCCAGAGATGGTGTTCTGGGGACGTGGGTTGAAATCCCACCATGACAGCTTGTGGAATTTGAATTAATTTAATAAATCTGGTATTTTAAGCTCATCTCAGCAATGACGGCCTTGAAGCTATCATTGCTTGTAGTCAAAACCCATCTGATAAATTGTGTCCTTTAGGGAAGGAAATCTGCCATCCTGACCCAGTCTGACCGACATGTGACTCCAGAGCCACAGTAATGTAGTTCACTCTTAACTGCCCTCTGAAATGGCCTAACAAGCCATTGAGTTGAAGGACAATTTGGGACGGCAACAAAGAAGGCCTTGTCCCGAAAGAATAAAGAAAATAAAAGTTTATTTATTAGTACCACAAGTAGGCTTTCATTAACACTGCAATGAAGTTACTGTGAAAATCCACTAGTCGCCACACTCCAACTGCTGTTTGGGTACACTGAGGGAGAATTTATCATGGCCAATCCACCTAACAGTCATGTGGCCATTCTGCCCAGCAAGCCTGCACCGGCAATAATCCCACCCAGGCCCTATCCCCGTCAACCCACATATTTATTCTGCTACTTTCCCTGACACTAAGGGGCAATTTATGGCCAATCAACCTAAGCCGGAAGTCTTTCGGACTATAGGTGGAAACCGGAGCACCCGGAGGAAACCCACACAGATACGGGGAGAATGTGCAAACTCCACACAGACAGTGACCCAAGCCGGGAATCGAACCCTGGTCCCTGGCACTGTAAGGCAGCAGTGCTAACCACCGTGCCACCGTGCCGCCCATAGAGAAAAAGAGATAAGAAGGATAATGTTTAAGTATCTGTAGAATTTTCAGTGGCAGAATCTCTGTGATACCACCAGCAAAGATGCCACTTAAACGAAGTAAAGTTCAAAGGTGCTTTTATGCTGGGCCACAATTTATATAAGGATGACATAACATTTATTAGAGTTCGATCGCTGCTATTAAGAAGTTTCTATTTTAAATTAGGTATACTTGTGCGGGTATCTCAGTGTCCCAATTCACCCTTTTAGATTACTGAATAAGACATTCATGATTTGACTTTCACCTTTGTGGTGACGGCAGTGAGGGTGAGATTTTTACTGATGCGTGCATGGCTGCATTCCCATCACAGGCATGGCTGCTCATCTACAACAAACATGGCCGCCCACAGTTCAGGGTATTTTACATTCACGCTGCAACACTAAAGGTGAATTTTATCATATTTCACCCCTGTTTCGTGCACTTGCAACCCTTCCCGTCCACTCCACTGTCAGAACAGAAAGACATCCGACCAAAGAGCTGCACATGGGTTAACTCAGCAATGGCACTGACTACAATACATAACTCAATACTTCCTTAATTTCATAATATTAACCTTTGTGGTAATTAAAAGTGCACATTTTCCCGAAACTGCTGGTTTCATTTTTACTACATCTTTCCTACCTCAATCTTTCTGGCTGATCTTCTTTGTCACGGACTCTTTCTTTCTCTTTTCCATTTACTTCTTCCTTGCATAAAACAGTTGGTAATAGTGCTCCCCCTCCAATACTAGTTCTTTTTCAGTTCTTTGCCTGAATCATAGAATCCCTACAGTGCAGAAGGAGGCCATTCTGCCCATCAAGCCTGTACTGACAGTAACCCCCCCCTCCCAGGCCCTATCTCAGTAACCCCATGTATTTACACTGCTAATCCCACTAACACTAGGGGGCAATTGAACATGGCTAATCAACTTAACCCGCACATCTTTGGACCGTGGGAGGAAACCGGAGCACCCGGAGGAAACCCATGCAGACACAGGGAGAATGTGCAAACTCCACACAGACAGTCACCCAAGGCCAGAATTGAACCTGGGTCTCTGGCACTGTGAGGCAATCGTGCTAACAACAGGTCCTTGGTGGTTATTAACTGAATCACAACAGATTGCCGTGATTGTTTACTATGGGTAGAGGAAGGAGGTAGGCCCTGTGTCTATCTGAGCTGGAACAGAGGCCGAACCCCATGCCATTTGTATTATTCTGAGCACAAATGAGTCGTCTAGCTAACTAAGCTATTGTGGCCCCCTTCTCCATTACTTACAGACCTGGTAAAGGAGATTTGTCAATGATTCTGGGTGAATCGACAATTCTCATACACTGACCGGTTCATAGACTTGCTTCCCTTCATGTCTTTCACAGTCTTGTAGCAGTCAAATCATTCCTTTTCAAAGTTAAAACAATTCTTCTCAAGGCTTGAGGGAATGTTGCACTGTCTGGGGTGCCGTCATTCAGATGAGACATTAAATCGAGATCCTGTCTGCCTTCTTGGGTGGATGTAAAAGATCCCGTGACACTATCTGGAGGGGAGCAGTGGGGGTATCCCTAGTGTCCTGGCCAATACCATATCATCAAAACTATCTGGTCATTATCATATTATCACATTGCTTTTTGTGGAAGCTGCATGCACACTGGTTGCTGTGCCTCCTACACTAGGGGAGGCGATGGCCGAGTGGTGTTATCACTCGACTATTAAACCAGAAACTCAGCTAACGTTCTGGGATTTGGGTTCGAATCCCACCAGGGCAAATGGTGGAATTTGAATTCAATATACAATGTCTGGACTTAAGAATCTACTGATGACCATGAAACCATTGTCGATTGTCAGGAAAGCCCATCTGGTTCACTAATGTCCTTTAGGGAAGGAAATCTGCTGTTCTTGCATGGTCTGGCCAACATGTAACTCCAGAGCAACAGCAATGCGGTTGATTCTCAGGGATGGTCGATAAATGCTGGTCCAGCCAGTGAAGCCCACATCTCATGAACGAATAAATAAGGAAAAAAACAGTGACTGCACTTCAACTGTATATCATTGGTCACAGAGCACTTTGACAGATCTGGTGATCGTGAAAAATGTTGCATGAATTTAAATCCTTTTCTTTAATACAAAGAAAATAGTCTCCATGAATCTCTCTTCCAGTGACCAGTATGCACAAGGAGCTGAAACAATAATTGGTGACCGTATTTTTGAGGTCTCTAATTTTTCTAATTCTATGACTTGCAAACACTATTCATTTCTTCGTTTGCACTTTAGAAAGTCAATGTATTAGTTATTGCGCAGATTCATAAGATCATCATCCTATTGCTATGATAGCTATTTGTAAACCTTCCAAATTCAAACAATAAGCACGATGCAACTGGAATCTTATCTGCTGAAGCAGTATATGAAAGTTTAATAAACCCAAGTCACATAGTTCTGTAAAATAATAAGCCTATTTTACAGTGGTATGAATTTAAAATTCAGTTCCATTAAAAAAACATCAAAAAGTAAATTAGTTTTGTAATGGAAAACTTTCTTTTGCAGTTTTTTTTTGAAAGTGTGATGTGATTAATCTTTCTTTAATAAAAAGAAATAGTTTAAATTCAAGTTGAGAGCATAGAATTCATACCATTTACAAGAGTGTATATTGGACTCCTCTGGGAGTTCTGAAAATATAGTAGTATTTAAAAAACTATTGCAACAAATAATTTATACAGCCAAACGCTATGCGACGTTTTGGTGTTTATATATAACTGTCCCTTCAAAAAATGCTGATTTTCGTATAGAAGCATTTCAGGGACTTAATTTGTGTCCCTGGTTATTGGAATCCACTGTTTAGCAAAATAATGCTGTACAGTAATGGCATGTATGGGTCTGAAAGACTTGCTGGTTTGATGCATATGGCCATGCTAAATTCTCCCTCAGTGTACCCGAACAGGCGCCGGAGTGTGTGGCTAGGGGATTTTCACAGTAACTTCATTGCAGTGTTAATGTAAGCCTTCTTTGTGAAAGTAATAAATAAACGTAAACTTAAACGTTTGAGAAATCGCACACACTAAGCTATCTATCCTCCAGTGCCGCCTCCATCTAATATCTCTGAAGTTGCCGGTTGAATTTCCCATCACCATCACACAAAGGGCAGCAAGACAGTGGTTAGCACTGCTGCCTCACAACACCAGGGACCCAGGTTTGATTCTCGGCGAGGGTCACAGTCTGTGCAGAGTCTGCTGTTCTCCCCGTGTCTGCGTGGGTTTCTTCCGGGTGCTCCAATTTCCTCTCATGGTCTGAAAGATGTGCTGGTTAGGTGCATTGGCCATGCTAAATTCTCCCTCAGTGTACCTGAACAGGCACTGGAGTGCAGCGACTAGGGGATTTTCAGAGTAACGTCATTGCAGCGTTAATGCAAGCCTACTTGTGAAAGTAATAAATAAACTTAATCTTAAAAGTTTGAGTAATCACACACACTAAGCTATCTATCCTCCTGTGCCTCCTCTATCTAATATCTCGAAAGTTGCCAGTTGAATTTCCCATCATCATCACACAAAGGGCAGCAAGACAGTGGCACAGTGATTAGCACTGCTGCCTCACAGCGCCAGGGATCAGGTTCGATTCTCGGCGAGGGTCACATTCTGTGCAGAGTCTGCTGTCCTCCCCGTGTCTGCATGGGTTTCCTCCGGGCGCTCCGGTTTCCTTTCACAGCCTGAAAGATGTACTGGTTAGGTGCACTGGCCATGCTAAATTCTCCCTCAGTGTGCCCAAACAGGCGCTAGAGTATGGCGACTAGGGGATTTTCACAGTAACTTCATTGCAGTGTTAATGTAAGCCTATTGTGACACTAATAAATAGACTGTAAAACTGTGAAGTTCATTGTGGAATGACACGGGTGATACTATAATTAAATTTGTTCTTATTACTCGCTTTCCAATACTTTGGCTTCAGCCACTCGTGACTCCATTAGTTCCACTGCTGTCAAACACAGGGTGGTGCAGACAATTGTAAACTAGCAAAAGATGCTTTCAGCGTAATTGGCGGTTGTTGACTGTGGCACTGTAATGATTGATAATCAGATCAGCTTGCTCTTCTGATGTGAGGGCATAAAGAACGTGGGAGAAAACCCATTCTATTTAATTTTGTTCAACTGAGCATGCAAGGTTGTAATTGGGAAAAATGAATTTAAACTAAGTAGCCAACTAGCGCCAAGTTATAATGAACCCTAATAGTCCTTGCTAAGCATCATTTGTTGTTCCTATTTAACAAGAACATTCATTCTGTATTCTGACATGGCGATGACTTTGGTGGTCATCTGATATTATTGGCAAATTATGAACTAAGTGCTTGAACCCTTGACTGTATTTTGAATGGTGCTCAAGAAGAATTATTGACTGGAATAAATAGGTCGTAAATACATCCGTGTTTGGTATTAGCTAACGCTGACATCAACATTATTTTCAATGCAATGTTTGTTTTCCTGGTATCTTGGTTCAGTGTTACGGGATTTATCTATGTAATATTTACTGCCCCCCAATTTCAAAACTGGTCCAACAACTTTTCCTCTTAAAAGAAAAGCGTTTTTTAAGCCCTCAGGTTATTATGCCCTGTCGGCCTTCAGCGCCTGTACCTCAGGAAACTTGGCATGTGAGCTACCACTCTCACCAACTTTTACAGATGCACCATAGAAAGCATTCTTTCTGGTTGTATCACAACTTGGTATGGCTCCTGGTCTGCCCAAGACCGCAAGAAACTACAAAAGGTCGTGAATATAGCCCAATCCATCACACAAAGTAGCCTGCCATCCATTGACTCTGTCTACACTTCCTGCTGCCTCGGCAAAGCAGCCAGCATAATTAAGGACCCCACGCACCCCGGACATGCTCTCTTCCACCTTCTTCTGTCGGGAAAAGATACAAAAGTCTGAGGTCACGTACCAACCAATTCAAAAACAGTTTCTTTCCTGCTGCTGACAGACTTTTGAATGGACCTACCTCACATTAAGTTGATCTTTCTCTACACCCTAGCTATGACTGTAACACTACATTCTGCAGTCTCTCCTTTCCTTCTCTATGAACGGTATGCTTTGTCTGTATAGTGTGCAAGAAATAATACCTTTCACTGTATCCCAATACATGTGACAATAATAAATCAAATCAAATCAAATGTTGCCATAGCTCAGTTCCATGCCCACCACTCCCAGAATGTTGAATTTGTGCCCCCCCAGATTTCAGTTCAATGACCTGGTGGAACTTCTGGGTGGAAGCACAGGCTCAGAAAATAAGCCCCTGAAATGCACTTTGGAGCAGATATCCCGCTTTTTCCTGTATTCCGCTGTGGTCTTCAAGCTTAGACTCTGTAACTGTATCAAAGAACCCAAACCCCGTTGAAGGCTAATACAAGCCTAAGGTTTAAACAATCCGAAGGAACCCTCATCTCTAATTTTGAAATTGTCCTTCGAAATTGCAACAGATGCGGTGCCATTGAGCATGAAAGGGTGCGGATTAACAGTAAACGCTTGAAGGCTTGCAAAATAAAATAGCTGGAAATGCATCACACAAAGAGATTGCATCAAAATGCTGCATCATGATTACAGCACGTATATCTGGCTGAAGTGGCAGAGTGTGTACCTTGGTGATCCTGTGTTGTGAGATTTCTGTGACACTTTGCTCTGAACTAATAGGGCCTGTGGGGAAGTCTCTCGCTTAATGTTGGATTTAACCTGCAATGGGAGCCCTTGATGAGCATTCAATCTGTGTTTTAACAGGAGTGTGATCCAATTGGAAATGTGGATACAGTGGTGTGAGGTGCAGTAAGGACACTTTGGGCCCGATTTTACCAAAGCTTCGCGCCCGTTTTCAGGCACGAAATCACGGTAAAGTTGGGCGTCGGGCCTATACCGCGATTTGCACCCGATTCCGAGCAGATCGCGGCTTTACCGACACCCGATTCGGGTGCGGGACCGGCCCGTGCCCGAATCGGGCGGCCCGACGATTTAAATGCATTTGCATGCATTTAAACCGACTTAATGAACCGCAAGGCAAACCCTACCACCAAATCCCACTTTACCGTCTTCTGGCCCATTCCGCATCCGCGCTGTAAGCGACCTGCAAAATAAAAGTCTGAAGTCGTTGCTGCAGCTTCCGAAGAGCGGGGTCAGAGCATGCAACGGCTCTCTGACCCAGGACATCCTCTGGGGGGGTGGGAGGAGGAGGGGGGGCGGGACCCAGATCATCCCCTGGTCGGGAGGGAGGAGGGGGTGGGGGGAGGGTGGGGGTGGGACCCCGATCATCCTCTGGTCGGGGGTGGGGGGGGGTGCACTGCCACTCTGCGGCCGATCGGTGGGGAGGGAGGGGGCAGGGGGGTCCGCCGCCACTCTGCGGGTGATCCCTCCTCTCCACCGGAGGAACGAATCCCTCCTGCCGGAGTGGACGTGCAGCCATGCCATCCCACAAAACCTTCAGGATGAAGCGATTCCTCGCTAAGAAGATGAAGCAGAACCGGCCGATTCCATAGTGGATCTGCATGAAAACCGGCTACAAGATCAGTACAAGTCCAAGAGGAGACACTGGAGAAGGACCAAGCTGGGCCTGTAAAGGGATACACCATCACTGGTACACTACCAGCCACAGCCATTTCTCCCGCTCTCTTGTCCCTGCAGGGAAGCGTAATCTGTGGCTGGTAGTGTACCAGTGATAGGGTATTTCCTTTCACATGGTTGTAAGATCATAGAATCCCTACAGTGCAGGAGGAAGCCATTCGGCCCATCGAGTTTGCACCGACCACAATCCCACCAAGGCCCTATTCCCGTAACCCCACATATTTACCCTGCTAATCCCCCTGACATTAGGGTCAATTTAGCCTAGCCAATCCATCTAACCCACACATCTTTGGAGTGTGGGAGGAAATCGGAGCACCCGGAGGAAATCCACGCAGACACGGGGAGAATATGCAGACTCCACACAGACAGTGACCTTGGTGCTGTGAGGCAGCAGTGCTGACCACTGTGCCGCCATGCCGCCCTGTACCAAAAGATTTTTGGTACTCGTTAGATGTAGAATAGCTGGCGCAAAATTCGTCCTACAAATTTTCACACTGAACTTTGTACACAGACTGAATTTCACAGCATAATAGCAAAGAACAAAGAACAGTACAGCACAGGGACAGGCTTCTTGGCTCACCGAGCCTGAGCCAACACATGACGCCTTTCTAAATTAAAGATCTTTTGCCTCTACGCAGTTCGCATCCCTCTATTCCCTGCCTATTCATGTATCTGTCAAGATGTCTCTTAAACTATTGTATCTACTTCTACCACCTCATCTGGCAGCTAATTCCAGGCACTCACCACCCTCTTTGTAGGAAACATGCCTCTCACACCTTCTTTAAACTTTCCCCTTTTATCTTAAGCCTATGTAATTGATGACAGCTGGAATAATTCTGCAATCCAGCATTCCCAAGGGATTGAGTCTCGGGGAATCTTGAACAAACAAACCCACTGATTTTCGGTGCAAGTGGTTCTGGCGAGTGAAGAAGTTACAACCTGCATCTCATGATTTCACCCCATGAAATCCTATTCTAAGAGCGCAAACCCTCTTCTGCAGAGCCAGACTATGAAATACTCGCAAAAGTCAAAGCAACCAAAGCAATCGCAATCCTTCAAAAGCTTGAGGTAAGTGTCAAAACACACCAGAGAAATCCCAAAGCAGCATGATTTATGTCTGCTTATTTTCCCCCACAATGGGTTTGGTGACTGTGGTGAGAAAATCACAACAAAGAAGCTACAAGATCGTCATTGCAACTCAATCCCAGGGCCGGGAGAGCAAATTGAAAACATAGGATAAAGGCAAATTACTGCGGATGCTGGAATCTGAAACCAAAAGAGAAAATGCTGGAAAACCTCAGCAGGTCTGGCAGCATCTGTAAGGAGAGAAAAGAGCTGACGTTTCGAGTCCAAACAACCCTTTGTCAAAGCTAAAAGGCAATTCTATGCCTTTTAACTTTGACAAAGGTCGCCTGGACTCGAAACATCAGCTCTTTTCTCTCCTTACAGATGCTGCCAGACCTGCTGAGATTTTCCAGCATTTTCTCTTTTGGAAATTGAAAACATATCCTAGAATGTCCAGCTATCCGATCCATTTATTTCCCCACAAGCCCTCCCCATCACTATTAAGAAGTCCCCATCTCTATTAAGAAAGTTGTATTTTAAAATGAATGGTGACAGTCTTCAATTGGCTTGACCTGAGCCTTTTTAAAAAATGTAGTTACATTTACAGTGTGGTCGGAGGAGAAAGAGTTTGAGAATCTGTGTCTGTTTCCGTTATCCCCCACCCTACCGCCCCCTCCCCCACCCCCAACCAACCCCTCCCAATGGGATAATCATTTGACTACTTGTTTAAAAAATATTCTCAAATGACTTTGTTTGAAATTTCTTAATCTGCTGCTTCTGGAAGAGCCTGAAAGAGATCATTAGCATTTGTTTAGCTTTAGCACCACTTCACAACCGAGGATGTCTCAAAGTGTTTTACAGCAATGAATCCAGGACATGATAGGGGCGATTAAGGGGCTTTTAGATAACTACATGAATATGCAAGGAATAGAAGGATATGGACCAAGGGCAGGCAGACCTTTATGTTTAATTTGACATGGGACAGCACGGTGGCACAGTGGTTAGCACTGCTGCCTCACAGCGCCAGGGACCCGTGTTCAATCCCTGGCTTGGGTCACTGTCTGTGTGGAGTCTGCGCGTTCTCCCCAGTGTCCGTATGGATTTCCTCCGGGTGCTCCCGTTTCCTCCTACAGTGCAAAGATGATGTGGAGATGCCGGAATTGGACTGTGATAGGCACAGTAAGTGGTCTCACAACACCAGGTTAAAGTCCAACAGGTTTATGTGGTAGCACGAGCTTTTGAAGCACTGCCCCTTCATTAGAAGAGCACCGCCCCTCACCTGATGAAGGGGCAGTGCTCCAAAAGCTTGTGTTGCCAGTTCAAAGATGTGCAGTTAGGTGCATTGGCCATGCTAAATTCTTCCTCAGTGTACCCGAACAGGCACCGGAGTGTGGCGACTAGGGGATTTTCACAGTAACTTCATTGCACTGTGAATGTAAGCCTACTTGTGACTAATAAATAAACTTTACTTTACTCCTGTTTGGCACAACATTGTGGGCTGAAGGGCCTGATCCTGTGCTGTATTGTTCTATGATGCCGCAATGTATCTGCTGCATGTGGATCATGGTTTTGAGTTTGCAGGCACATGGAGTCCTTTTGGTGTGTGCTGTGTATAATTTATCTAGCACAAGAGAAATGATGTTGTGACTGCTTATTTATTTTATATTAAAATAGCCTTCGCAATGTCTGGTAGCTGAGTTTGTAGGATTAGTGCGAATCTGCAAAATCGCAATGGAATTGGCTTTCTGACAATGAAAAATTAAAGTTCCAAAGTTGATTGATCCTGAGTGCGGAGCGCATGATAATCCTTCCTGCGCCTTGAGCTGTTCGTGCAGATAAACAAAGCTGCTAATGTTACATGTCGAAACTGTCTTATAGTTCCCTGTTTTCCGAGACAGTACTTGAGTGTGCGACGGTGCATTCTCGAAGCACGTTGGAAAAAGACTTCATTTATAAATCCCCAGTCTGACCACAAGCTAAATTCCATCACTAAATCATGAGTTAATAATGAAAGGTTGTTTCTCGGTCCCCAGTGTTGGTATCTTAAGTTTCAAATCAGTGTTGAGTAAAATTCATCTTTTGTTTAGTATGGACAAACAAGAATGGATTTATGGAGAACACTGCATTAACACTGTGCTGCATATTACCCTTGGTGCCATCTCTATTACCCCCCTCTGTCCCTACTCTCAACATTCCTACTTTACCATCTTCATGCCTGCTACAAAGACCTCCGTGGAGCTGTCTTAAAAACATTGGGATTATAAGACAAATAAAGAAGTCTATCTAGTTAACCATCTAGTTCGTAATGGAGTTCAGTAAGCAAACTCTTATAAAGTTTATTTATTAGTGTCACAAGTAGGCTTAAATTAACACTGCAATGAAGTTACTGTGAAAATCCCCCAGTTGTCACACCCTGACGCCTGTTCGGGTACGCTGAGGGAGAGGGTACACTGAGGGTGGCACGGTAGCACAGTGGTTAGCACTGCTGCTTCACAGCTCCAGGGACCTGGGTTCGATTCCCGGCTCGGGTCACTGTCTGTGTGGAGTTTGCACATTCTCCTCGTGTCTGCGTGGGTTTCCTCCAGGTGCTCCGGTTTCCTCCCACAGTCCAAAGATGTGCGGGTTAGGTTGATTGGCCGTGCTAAAAATTTCCTTTAGTGTCCTGAGATGCGTAGGTTAGAGGGATTAGTGGGTAAATATGTAGGGATGTGGGGGTAGGGCCTGGGTGGGATTGTGGTCGGTGCAGACTCGATGGGCCGAATGGCCTCTTTCTGTACTTTAGGGTTTCTATGATTTCTTTCTATGATTAGCATGGCCAGTGCATCTAACCAGCACGTCTTTCGGACTGTGGGAGGAAACCAGAGCACCCAGAGGAAACCCACGCAGACACGAGGAGAACTTGCAGACTCTGCACAGACAGTGACCCAAGCCGGGAATTGAAGACTGGTCCCTGGTGCTGTGAGGCAGCAGTGCTAACCACCGTGCCATACTTTGGGACATCATGATGTTATGGAAGGCACAATATAGATGCACATCTTTCTTGCTTCCGAAACAAATCAAGAGCTTGAGCGTTTCCTTTCACATGGTTGTATGATATTTACTATTTGCTAGATATAGATTAAGTGGATTAGCTGGAGCAGACATGGGGAGAACATGCAGACTCCGTACAGACAGTGACCCAAGCCGGGAATTGAACCCAGGTCCCTGGCACTGTGAGACAGCAGTGCTAACCACTGTGCCACCGTGCTGCCCCATCATCTAACACAGACAATGACCTGCTTCTGTGGTTTATCATTCTTTGATTTTAATTGTCTTACAACAGGAAATGATGAGAGGAAAGCCCTGGTGGTGGAGAGCTGAGATGACAGAGTTTTGGTCCCTCAGGGAACCAAGGCCTGTGGACAGCGGGCAGGAAAGGGGAATTGAGGCCCGAGATCAGCCAGGATCATACTGGATGGTGGAACAGGCTTGGCGGGCCGTATTGTCCACTCCCATTCCTTATTTTCTAATTCAGAGTAACCCAACTGAAATGTTTAAAGGGAGATTGTACTCTTCGTTTAATTTTGATGCATTTATGCTGCTGCAGGCTTCGTATTAGATTAACGTAAGCTGACTCAGAAAGGAATTGGGATTTTATTTATACAACAAGTTGTGATCGGAAATACACTGACTGAAGGAGCAGTGGAGACAAATCCAAAAGCAAACTGTGTGAGAATGGATGTCAATTTTCTTTTATATTTCTGGGGAATATTTTGTGAAGAAGGCTGTGGGTGTGTGTAAATGATTCAATTTAGCTGGGAAAAGATTGATTGGAGCCCCTTTGTCTGGAAAGAGTTGAGAGGGATAAAAGTGCTCGATACATGCATTTATAAAGAGACTTCCCTGGTTAAGCAGTTTATAAATAATTAGGTTTGGTTTGAAAATTTGCATTAGGGTATACCTAGGGATCTGTTGTGTTAGGCTGTTAAATTTCAAAGGGAGAGGTGGACAAAAGGCTTTTACAGCTGACAAAGGTTTCAAGAAGAGAAGGTTATTACATTTTGGTTGACCCAAAAGTGGGAGTCATGGGAAAACATGAAAGATTTTTATGGAAGAGTTTTATATTTTGGAAAAGTTATGTTCAAAGAACTGCTAAGAAGAATGGAATGGTGGATGAAAGGTAAAAAGGATACTTAAGGAGAGATGTGAGAACTGAGAAGTTGGCTGTATGAGTAAGAAGTGCTGGAAACATCACTGGACTGGGAGAAGAGATACAGTTTGAATCAGCCCTCCAGTCAAGCCAGAAAATTCTTGCTCTGAAGTCTTCGATTTCCACAGCTGAATGGAACTGAGCTTCAGAGGGAATGGGGTGTGCCTTATTAAAGCAACAGCAGCTTTGGCTTGTGTTAATATTATTGGATTTTTGTAGTTGAATATCTATAAGGGATAGTTGCCTGAAGGGCAACTTGTGGGTCTGTCGAAGTACAAAGTCGTTTTGGGAGGCAGTTTAGTAAGACTAATTTTAACTGTGTAATTGTAATCTGTTGTGTTTAAGCTTTCTTTTCTTCCTGTGAATCCATCTTTTACTTTCAATTTTAAAATTACAGAAGTGTGACTGGACTTCTTGCTAAGTGAGTATGTTTCCAGAATACATAAAAAAGGGTAAGGTCCCTCTGGGATTTGGTTTGCTCAACAATTAACATCTCTTGTAGTCATAACAGTTGCAAAAGGGAATTGAATATAAAGGGCATACTTGCAAGGCTACTGAGAAAGTGGCACTCATTAGGTAGCTGTTTCAAAGAGCTGGCACATGCATGAATAGCCGAATGGCCTCTTTCTTTTTTCTGACGTTATAAGGGCCAGTTCTTTCCAAGCTGACAGGACGCAGCTCAGAGGAGGCTTACTAGCTTGATACCTGGAATGAGTGGGTTGTCTTATGAAGAACGTTTAGACAGACTAGGCTTGTTTCTATTGGAGTTTAGAAAATTGAGGGGTGACTTCGACTAGAGTCATAGAATATCTACAAGTACAGAAGGAGGCCATTCAGCCCATCGAGCCTGCACCGACAACAATTCGACCCAGGACCCATTTCCGTAACCTCGTGTATTTACCCAGCTCATCCCCCCTGACACTGAGGGGCAATTTACCCTGGCCAATCAACCTAACCCGCACATCTTTGGACTGTGGGAGGAAACCAGAGCACCTGGAGGAAACCCACGCAGACACGAGGAGAATGTGCAAACTCCACACAGACACTTGACTGAAGTTTCAGATCCTGAACAGTCTTGGCAAGGTGGACATGGAAAGGATGTTTCTTCTTGTGGGTGAGTCCAGAACAAGAAGGCACATTCTTAAAATTAGAGGTTGTCCTTTTCGGACAGAGATGAGGGAAATTTCTTTTCTCTCAGAGAGTTTTGTGACTTTGGAACTCTCTGCCTTAGAGGGGTGGAGAGAGGGTAATTGAATATTTTTAAGGCAGAGGTAGACAGATTCTTGTTCAGCAAGGGAATCAAAGGCTATCTGGGGTAGATGAAAATGTGGAATTATAAAATTTTTATATATTATTATTGTCACAAGTAGGCTTACATTAATTTTCCAATGAAGTTACTGTGAAAATCCCCTAGTCGCCACACTCCTGCGCCTGTTCGGATATACTGAGGGAGAATTCAGCTTGGCCAATGCACCTAACCAGCACGCCTTTTTTTTGGACTGTGGGAGAAAACCAGAACACCCGGAGGAAATGCACGCAATACACGGGGAGAATATGTAGAATCCACACAGACAGTGACCCAAGCCGGGAATCGAACCCAGATCCCTGGCACTGTGAGGCAGCAATGCTAACCACTGTACCACCATACCACCCCACACAAATAGATCAGCCGCAATCTTATTGAATGGTGAAGCAGGCTCAATGGGCTGAATGGCCGACTTCTGCTCCTGTTCTTATGTTGGTTTGACATGTGATGTGACCATTGATATTGCTCAGAATAAAAGTGGAAGCTTGAATCACATGAGGCTTCCTTCAGGTTGGATTAGGAGTGCACCAGATCTATTTTCATTTGCTTCCTACAGGGGGATGAGCATGGATTACACTCAAACAAAATGAACAGCTATGCTGTTCCTGGTGAAAAAAGGGATATAGTGACAGGCAGACCACTGATAGGTTGCCAACCCAGCCTATCCAGCGCAGCAGGAATAAAGTGACAATAACTACCCGTTGTGGTCAGAGCTGAAGGTTATCTGGACTGTGAGCTGTGGAGATATCTCCCTTAAGTCTGCTAATCAGACCATGCCACGCTCAGTGGAAGTTTCAGTTTAAGCAATGGTCCGTCATCATTTTATTGTAGTGCATCGGGCGGCACGGTAGCACAGTGGTTAGCACTGCTGCTTCACAGCTCCAGGGTCCCGGGTTCGATTCCCGGCTCGGGTCACTGTCTGTGTGGAGTTTGCACATTCTCCTCGTGTCTGCGTGGGTTTCCTCTGGGTGCTCCGGTTTCCTCCTACAGTCCAAAGATGTGCAGGTTAGGTTGATTGGCCAGGTTAAAAATTGCCCCTTAGAATCCTGAGATGCGTAGGTTAGAGGGTTTAGCGGGTAAACATGTGGGGGGTAGGGCCTGGGTGGGATTGTGGTCGGTGCAGACTCGATGGGCCGAATGGCCTCCTTCTGCACTGTAGGGTTTCTATGATTCTATGATATTTCAGAAAAGACTAAGGTCCCAAATTTCCTTCAGTGGTAAAAAATGATGACGATATACCTATGCAGGAGACGCAGAGATGCATTTCCTTTTCACAACAGTGTCAGTCAGTTCACATCAATCCAAGATCTTTGGAATGAATCAAATGTAGAATTTTCTATCACAAAATCATGACTATAGTCTTTGTGTGTGTGTGTGAAATTGTAATTGAAAGTGGTTAATGGGGTTCAGTTTAGGGTTAGAGGTGACAGCTGGACCCTGGGAACATGAACCTGGGGAGGCCTAGTGGTATTATCGCTGGACAATTAATCCAGAAACTCAAATAATATTCTGGGAACCCGGGTTCGAATCCCGCCACGGCGGATGATGGAATTTGGGTTCAGTAAAAAAAATCTGGAATTAAGAATCCACTGATGACCGTGAAACCATTGTCGGAAAAACCCATCTGGTTCACTAATGTCCTTTAGAGAAGGAAATCTGCCGTCCTTACCTGGCCCGGCCTACATGCGACACCAGAGCCACAGTAACATGGTTGACTCTCAACTGCCCTCCAAGGGCAACTAGAGATGGGCAATAAATGCTGGCCTGTCAGCAACGTCCATGTCCCATGAATAAAAAAAAAACTAGCGGTGCAATAATGCAGCTACCCACTGCGATCAAGCATCAGATCAGGCCAAAGATGGGATGCAATGCCTTATCTTGTCAGCTTGGATCTTGTTTGTTTCCCTTGTGGGGGACCGAGAATTGGACTCAGTTGGAGCAAGCAAGAAATGGATTTTGGTTTGCCCGTCTCACTTTGAGCACTGGCTTTGTAACTTTAAGGATGGAGTGAAAGATTTTCCAAAAATGTAGCTATCAACTGTGGCTCAGGAGCTCTTAGCTCCTGATTCAGGTATTTGTGAGTTCAGGTCCTACTACAGAGTTTTGAGCATAAAATCTGGGCAAGCACTTCAATACAGCCCTCCCTGACGTGCCATCTTTCCGACTTTGACTGAAAGGCCCCATCTACCCTGTCAGGTGAGGATATAAAACATTCCGTTCACAGAAGGGCAAGATAAACTTCCATGAGGCACTGGCCTATATCACCAACCTATATCACCGGGCGGCACAGTGGCACAGTGGTTAGTGCTGCTGCCTCACAGCGCCAGGGTCCCAGGTTCAATTTCAGCCTCGGGTCACTGTCTGTGTGGAGTTTGCACATTCTCCCCGTGTCTGCGTGGGTTTCCTCCGGGTGCTCCAATTTCCTCCCACAGTCCAAAGATGTGTGGGTTAGGTTGATTGGCCATGCTAAATTGACCCGAGTGTCAGGGGATTAGCAGGGTAAATGCGTGGGGTTACGGGAATCGTGTCTGTGTTGGATGATGGTCCAATCCGGATAAATGCGAAGTGATGCATTTTGGAAGAAATAATGTAGGGAGGAGTTATACAATAAATGGCAGAGTCATCAGGAGTATAGAAACACAGAGGGACCTAGGTGTGCAAGTCCACAAATCCTTGAAGGTGGCAACACAGGTGGAGAAGGTGGTGAAGAAGGCATATGGTATGCTTGCCTTTATAGGACGGGGTATAGAGTATAAAAGCTGGAGTCTGATGATGCAGTTGTATAGAACGCTGGTTAGGCCACATTTGGAGTACTGCGTCCAGTTCTGGTCGCCGCACTACCAGAAGGACGTGGAGGCGTTAGAGAGAGTGCAGAGAAGGTTTACCAGGATGTTGCCTGGTATGGAGGGTCTTAGCTATGAGGAGAGATTGGGTAAACTGGGGTTGTTCTCCCTGGAAAGACGGAGAATGAGGGGAGATCTAATAGAGGTGTACAAGATTATGAAGGGGATAGATAGGGTGAACGGTGGGAAGCTTTTTCCCAGATCAGAAGTGACGTTCACGAGGGGTCACGGGCTCAAGGTGAGAGGGGCGAAGTATAACTCAGATATTAGAGGGATGTTTTTTACACAGAGGGTGGTGGGGGCCTGGAATGCGCTGCCAAGTAGGGTGGTGGAGGCAGGCACGCTGACATCGTTTAAGACTTACCTGGATAGTCACATGAACAGCCTGGGAATGGAGGGATACAAACGATTGGTCTAGTTGGACCAAGGAGCGGCACAGGCTTGGAGGGCCGAAGGGCCTGTTTCCTGTGCTGTACTGTTCTTTGTTCTTTGTTCTTTGGTCAGTACAGACTCGATGGGCCGAATGGCCTCCTTGGCACTGTAATGATTCTATGATTCTATCGATTCTATGATCACGAAAGAAGTTCACCTGGTCATGGGTGGGTTTTTCTGGCTGTGCTCGTCCCAAAGCTGGAAAATCCCACACGAGGGTAATGGACCTTTGCATGCCCTGTGTCCTGCCCGCTATGATTCTCGTGGCGGGCGAGAAAATTCGGCCCATTATCTCATTGCTGTTTGGTGGGCTCTTGCTGTGCACAACATTGGCTGCCAGGTGTCTGACACCACGACAGTGACCAGATCTGCAAAAATACTTCATCGGCTAGAAAACCTTTTGGGATATCCGGAAGTCATGACAGGCATGAGACAAATGACAGTCCTTCGGTCTTCAGAGTGAAGCTGTTGAATAATGAATGGCCTTCGAGAACGAAGGGCCAAGTTTGTCTGAAACCTGGAAAAACAGGGCAATATCACATTGCATAGGAATGCTGGAAATTCCTGGAAGTAAACAAGCCTCGAGCTCCGAGCGCTCCATTGTAATGAGCAAGGAGCAAAGTCAGTCTGCCTGAGACCTTGCAGACAGGACAAACTCACCAATTGTTTTCCCCCACATCATGTTTACAGGAGATTTGTACACCTACTTTGTTGAGGAATCGCTTTGACCTGAATGCCTCTTGCTGACGTCCCCCATTGTTTTTGGGACAATGACAATGTCCATGTAACTGATCAAAACTGTTTGAACCTGTTTTTTAATCTCCAGTCAGCTCAACGGGTTCACGTGCTGTTTGCTGTCGTACAAAATGTTGTAAATCAGGATTGTCCCAGATTTGACCCTCACCAATGGGTGATATTGATATAACCGAAACAGTCTGGCCAGTTCCAGCCAAAGAATAGGAACAGCAAATCTGCCAGAGTTCCTGCTGCTTGACATCGAGTCGGCCCCACTGAAGCTGGCCAGATGTGTGGGCATTGAGTAGGAAAAGGTTTTGCCTCAGCTATCGTGACCCTTCCATTATCTCATAATCTGCGTTGTTTAGTAGACAGTACACTGAACCCATGGAAGACCTGGGCAGAACATGTAAGCAGAGGAAATTAGGGGAAGAGTTCATAGAGTATCACAGCACAGAAGAGTCAATCGTCCCATCATGCTGGTGCTACCTCTTTGAAAGTGCTGAGCAATTCGTGCCACTCTCTCACATAAGAAAGCATGGAGGTGATATTGTAAATATACTAATCGGGCTTTTCCCTCACAGCTTTGGTTCCTAGTTAGGATCATAGAACCCCTACAGTGCAGAAGGAGGCCATTCGGCCCATCGAGTCTGCAACGACTACAATCCCACCCTGGCCTTATTCCCGTAACCCCACGTATTTACCCTGCTAATCCCCTGACACTAGGGTCAATTTAGCATGGTCAATCAACCTAACCTGGACTGTGGGAGGAAACTAGAGCACCCAGAGGAAACCCATGCAGACATGGGGAGAACGTGCAAACTCCACACAGACAATCACCCGAGGCTGGAATTGAACCTGGGTCCCTGGTGCTGCGAGGCAGCAATGCTAACTGCTGTGCCATCGTGCCGCCTGCCCAGTTGAGTTTGATTTCTTAAAATAAATGTCTAATGCAGAGTTTGATTTGATTTGATGTATTATTGTCATTGGAATGCAGTGAAAAGTCTTGTTTCTTGTACACTATGCATGCAAAACATACCATTCATAAAGTACATAGGGGATAATTTGAGTTCATTTGAGTTCCACTCCAGAAGCCTGAATGCACCATCGAGACAGACAGTGCAGTGCAGTATTGACCGAGTGCTGTGCCATCTTTCAGAAGATATCTGAAGCCTCTCAGGTCATGTTAAAGATTCCATGTCTCACCTATTTGAAGAGTTATTCTTGGTGCCCTGGCCAACATTCCTCCTTCAATCGACATCGGCAAGAATGGATTATTCTGTTATTGTCGCATTGTGGGATTTTTTTATGTAAATGGACACTTCAACAAAAAGTTTGGACACTTCTAAACATGCTTCAATGGCTGCAAAGCAGCTTGTGATGTCTTGAAAAAGTGCTACATAAATGCAAGCCTTTCTTTTGTTGTTTATTATCAGTGCTTCCCAAGCCCAGGATCAACAAAGTTTCTTATGAAAGGAAATCACAGGTTTCCTGGTTTGCCATTAAATTGTATTCAAATGAATGGGACATTTCCTTGCTGCTGCTCTGTTTCGGCATCTCTTCAACTTTTCAACACCAAAAGAAATAACATTCCATACATCACAGATTTTTGTCCCAATTTTAAAGATTGTGATACAAGGAACGCAGAGAAGGAGAGCGGCCAAAGGAAATGGTCCCTTGGACTCTGCAATGGGATAACTGTTGCCAGGGATATTTTAATCACATTTGGATTTCCTTCTTTCCCTTGAGCTATTTTGGGGACACTCCATCTATTTTCTTTTCCTAAGCAGGAAAGTGACATAAATGAGCAGCAAACAATTGGAATAAGACCATATATATATTTTTTCCCAGCAACAGTCACGACACATAGTACCCTTCAGATCCTGTCCATCTGTTTATTGTTGCATCTGAAACCAATTTAAATAACCTCCTTGTCAAGTAGCAGTCCAGTTGAGTTCAAGCATGGTGGCACAGTGATTAGCGCTGCTGCCTCACAAGCACCAGGGGCCCGGGTTCGATTCCCAGCTTGTTTCACTGTGTGGAGTTTACACATGAGTTTCCTCCAGGTGATCCAGATTCCTCCCAGAGTCTGAAAGACGTGCTGGTTAAGTGCATTGGCCATGCCAAATTCTTCCTCAGATTTGATTTGATTTGACTTATTATTGTCACGTTTATTAGTATACAGTGAAAAGTATTGTTTCTTGCATGCTATACAGACAAATTGTACCATTCATAGAGAAGGAAACAAGAGAGTGCAGAATGTAGTGTTACAGTCATAGCTAGGGTGTAGAGAAAGATCAATTTAATGCAAAGTACATCCATTCAAAGGTTTAATGGCAGCAGGGAAGAAGCTGTTCTTGAGTCGGTTGGTACATGACCTCAGACTTTTGAATCTTTTTCCCGATGGAAGAAAGTATGTCCGTGGTGCGTGGGATCCTTAATTATGCAGGCTGCTTTGCCGAGGCAGCGGGAAGTGTAGACAGAGTCAATGGATGGGAGGCTGATGGATTGGGCTACATTCATGCCCTATTGTAGTTTCTTGCGGTCTTGGGCAGAGCAGGAGCCATACCAAGCTGTGATACAATCAGAAAGAATGCTTTCTGTGGTGCATCTGTAAAAGTTGGTGAGAGTTGTAGCTGACATGCCAAATTGCCTTCATCTTTTGAAAAAGTAGAGGCATTGGTGGACTTTCTTAACTATAGTGTCAGCATGGGGGGACCAGGACAGGTTGTTGGTGATCTGGACACCTAAAAACTCAGTGTACCCAAACGGGCGCCAGAGTGTGGTGACTTGCGGATTTTCACAGTAACTTCATTGCAGTGTTATTGTAAGCCTTACTTGTGACATTAATAAATAAACTTAATCACAAAGTAGGTAATGCAGGTTCCAGCTCTGATTGATTTTGGTGGCTTGCAGATAACGAACAAACATGCGTGATACATGCTTTGTAGTTTACTGGTTGCTGAACTTGACTGAGAACCTTGAGGTCTGTGTGTTCAATCCTTGCATGGTTTGTTGTGAAATTGAATTCATTGTACCCAATTTGGTTTGATTTATTATTGTCATATGTATTAGCATACAGTGAAAAGGATTGTTTCTTGCGCGCTATACAGACAAAGCATACTGTACATAGAGAAGGAAAGAAGAGGGTGCAGAATGTAGCGTTACAATCATAGCTGGGGTGTAGACAAAGATCAACTTCACTTAATTTAAGATTATATTAACTGGAGTTTAGAAGAGTGAGAGAAACTTATAAAATTCTAACAGGGTTAGACAGGGTAGATTCACAAAGAATGTTCCCAATGGTGGGGGAGTCCAGAACTAGGGGGGTCATAGTTTGAGGCTAAGGGGTAAACCTGAGGTGAAGAGAAATTTCTTCACCCTGAGGGTGGTGAATGTGTGGAATTTACTACCACAGAAAGTAGTTGAGGCCAAAACATTGTCTGATTTCAAGAATAAATTAGATGCAGTTCTTGGGGCTAAAAGGATCAAGGGATATGGGGGTGGGCGGGGATCAGGATATTGAATTTGATGATCAGCCATGATCAAAATTAATGGCGGAGCAGACTTAAAGGGCCAAATGGCCTACTCCTGCTTCTAGTTTTTATGTTTCTATGTAACATAAGGTAGGTCCATTCAAAAGATGGCAGCAGGAAAGAAGAGATTGAATTAAAGCATTGTTACAGTGTTTAAAACAGTTAAAGTAGAGTTTCAAAAGCATAGAACGAGAGTAAACGATAGAATTAGAGGGTATGCTGGGTACAGTTTGCAAAAGGTCACCATGCTCCGACGCCATCTTGGTAATGTATGGTACAGACTCAACTTGGTCATTAATGTCCTTCTTTCCACAGAAGGGAATTTGCTACTTTACCCACTCTGATCTCCAGCGTCACTATATACAGTCTCTAATGTTCTCAAGCATATTGGAAGCAATCACTTCAGTTTTTTTCTCCTCATCTCAAGAAAATGCAACTATGTGCTATTGGTGCAGTGAGACATCAGTTATTATTGTTGCAACAGGAGTTGTCTGAATCTTTGCTGATGAGCTATCCGAAGGGCGATTGAACCCAGGGGTAGAGCTCAGAGATAATGAAGGCCAAGCATGTTGTGAGGTAGATCTGGGGATTCAGCAGAACAGATTTGATTGAATGAAGCGTGGAATTCAAAGATGGTGAAAGTCAGAGCCTGGGGATAAAGTTGGACAAGTGTGTACTGGGGAGAAAGATGGATTGCAGAGTGGCAATGACAGGGATAAAAAGAGCAAGGTAATTGAAAAATGGAGATAGAGACATGAGGAAGCAAAGTAGGCCATGCAGCCTCTTGAATCTGCACCACACTTAGATTACGGCTGTTCTGCACCTCAACTCCATTCATCCATCTTTGTTTATGTCTTTTGTTACCTTTACCTAAGAAAAATCTATCAATCTCAGCCTTGGGCATTTACATCTACAGTCTTTTGGAGAGCAAGTGTATGATTTTCACTGTCTTTTGTGTGAAAAACTCACCAAGCCTTCTTCAACATCACCTTCCAAACGCATGACTTCTACAACCCAGAGGGACAAGAGCAGCAGCCGTGTGGGAACGCCATGACCTGCAAGTCTCCCTCCAAGCCACACACCATCCTGAATTGAAAAATATCATTGTTCCTTCGCCATCACTGGGCCAAAATTCTGCAACTGTATTCCGAGCAGTGTTGTGGGAATACCAGCACTGGGTAGACTGCAGCAGTTCAAGAAGCCAACTCACTGCCACCATCTAATGGGAAGTCCGAGATGGAACACAAATTCTGGCCTTGCTGGCAATGCTCACATCCCATGACTGAATGAATAAGTAAAATATGTTTGTGATTTGATTTGATTTATTATTGAAAAGTATTGTTTCTTGAGCGCGATACAGACAAAGCATACCATACGTAGTGAAGGAAAAGAGAGTGGAGAATGTGGTGTTCCAGTCACAGCTCAGGTATAGAGAAAGATCAGCTTAGTATGAGGTAGGTCCATCTCTGATTGTACCCTGAATGCTCTAATTTGACATCATCTCCTTCTGGATTTCCCCCAACTAGCAGGGGGGCGGAAAGGAAAAATTCCACCCAGGATTTTTATTCAAAAAGAAAGAGAGATGAAAAAAAGAAACGTTAGACAGAATTCTCCCATTTGGGACTGAGTTCCGTGGCAAGAGTGGGAATAGGGAGTGTTTCCCACTTCAGAAGCTGAGGGAAACTTTGCCATATCTTCTAGCCCCGATCTCATTAGTTATGTTCCTGCAGTTTAGCATCACATTCCGTGGCGGGGCAGGCATGATGGTGCACATTCCCCACCATCACATCTGGTTGCTATTTTGGCATCACTGACCCACCATTGAAGAGAGAAGATAGACTTCCTGAAAAATATGGATCTTCTGATCACTCTGAGGCTAGAAGATGGACCTTCGCGATCACACTGAGTCTGGAAGCTCCACACCTAGATGATTCCCCCCCCCCCCCCCCCCGCCCCCCCACCCACCCCACTCACTGCCGTGGTGGTCCAGGGCCGAGGGTGGTTGGTGGCCTCCATCTCAAACTCCAGAAACAACCCAAGGCTAACTGTTCAGCTAAGTCCTGACTTCTGCACCTCATGATATTCCAGACGAGTTTTGGACTGGTGTGTTGTCCCGCCGGTGTTGCAGAGAATCGGGTGTGAGGGGAAGATTCTGGTCAGGCCTTCATCTGCATCCCATTAGCGAGATGCAGATAGGTTTCAAGAGACCTCCGGTGGGTTTCCTAATCCGCCGTGGCAGGCGCCAAAGGAAGATCCCATAGGAAATTCACACCAGCCTGAAATGGATTTTTGGACAACTGCCAAATTCTACACCCCCACCCCCCCCCCTCCTTCCCCCCACCCCCCCCACCCCCACCAGCCCCACACCCAGCTCACCATTGAACCCACTGACAGAGCCAGGGGAGAATTCCACCCTTTGCTTTTTATCCCACATAAGTATTGGAAGCAGAACATTCAGGTTTTCCAATGGCTGGAAAATAATTAGAAGCCAATATAACTGCAAACAACCGGAGGCCAGGATGTTTAATACTGAGTCATACAGATAATCTTTCTCAATCTTTTTTTTTTAAAAGCATCTTGCTTACCTCATTACTGACTTTAGAATTTGAACACCATTGTGCGTTAGAATGAAGTGTGGGCTATGGTAAAATCCCATGTAAAGTGTAGAAGTAAAATCCAACTCGCTGATAAAGAAGCACATTCTGTGACAGGGTCTTTTATGATGACAGATAATACTTCAAAGAAAAGATGCCACGCTGAAATCTGCCACCTGAGCTAGACGTTAGGCCATAATTGGCTCAGCACTACAACAAGGAAGGGAACGTGGGACTTAATCATTTTACTTAAGCTCTAAAGTAGAAATCACTGTTAATGATAACCATGAACAGTCAATATTTCATGACAGAAGGAGGCCATTCACCCCATTCTGTTCGTGCTAGAGTTTTGCTAGACCAATAAGTGACAAATAATTTCGTATTACAGTAAACAATAAAGAACGAACACGTAACACGTTTATATGAAATTTATGTAATCACAATGTTAACATATAAATGAGTTAATATACATAACGATTGAAACTTGTCTTCAATATGCACTGAACTGTTGAGCAATTCAGCAGAGGTGATGGCCTAGTGAAATAATCACCAGGCTATTAATCCAGAAACTCAGCTAATGTTCTGGGGACCCGGGTTCGAATCCCACCATGACCGATGGTAGAATTTGAATTCAAAAATCTACAATCAACAATGTATTGATGGCCATAAAACCATTGTCAATTGTCGGAAAACTCATCTGGTTCAATGATGCCCTTTAGGGAAAGAAATCTGCTGTCCTTACCTGGTCTGGCCTACATGTGACTCCAGAGCCATAGCAATGTGGTTGACTCTTAACTGCCCTCAGACAATACTCCCCATGTGCCTGGATGGGTGCAGCTCCAACAACACTCAAGAAGCTTGACACCATCCAGGGAAAAGCAGCCTGCTTGATTGGCACCACATCCACTCCCTCCACCACTGACGCTCAGTAGCAGCAGTGTGTACTATCTACAAGATGCACTGCAGCAATTCACCAAAGTTTCTTAGACAGCACCTTCCAAACCCACAACCACTTCCATCTAGAAGGCCAAGAGCAGCAGATATATGGGAACACCATCACTTGCAAGTTCCCCTCCAAGCCACTCGCTGTCCTGACTTGGAAATATATTACCGTTCCTTCACAGTCGCTGGGTCAAAATCCTGGAATTCCCTCCCTCGGGGCATTGTGGGTTAACCCACTGGACGTGGACAGGCACGATTCAAGAAGGCAGTTCACCACCACCTTCTCAAGGGCAATAGGAATGGGCAATAAATGCTGGCCAGCCAGTGATGCCCATGGTCCACAAATGAATAAAAGGAAAACATTGTGCATCTCTAATTTATCGTATTTCTAATTTAAGGAACAGTTTATATTTCAGTTTACTGTAATTTTCCAGGTTTGAGTGAGGATAGCATTGATATGCTATCAATGAGTGAGTGAGTGAGGGTCTGGCAGATGGAGTACAATGTTGGTAAATGTGAGGTCATCCATTTTGGTAGGAATAACAGCAAAATGGACTATTATTTAAATGGTAAAAAATTGCAGCATGCTGCTGTGCAGAGGGACCTGGCTGTACTCGTGCAGGAATCTCAAGGAGTTGGTTTGCAGGTGCAGCAGGTAATTAAGAAGGCAAATGGAATTTTGTCCTTTATTGCTCAAGGGATGGAGTTTAAAAACAGCGAGATTATGTTGCAGCTGTATAAGGTGCTGGTGAGGCCACACCTGGAGTACTGTGTACAGTTTTGGTCTCCTTACTTGAGAAAGGATATACTGGCACTGGAGGGAGTGCAGAGGAGATTCACTAGGTTGACTCCGGAGTTGAGAGGGTTGGCTTATGAGGAGAGACTGAGTAGACTGGGGCTATATTCATTGGAATTCAAAAGAATGAGGGGAGATCTTATAGAAACATGTAAGATTATGAAGGGAATAGATAAGATAGAAGCAGGGAAGTTGTTTCCACTGGCGGGTGAAACTAGAAATAGGGGGTATAGCCTCAAAATAAGGGGAAGCAGATTTAGGACTGAGTTGAGGAGGAACCTCTTCACACAAAGGGTTGTGAATTTGTGGAATTCCCTGCCCAGTGAAGCAGTTGAGGCTACCTCATTGAATGTTTTTAAGGCAAGGATAGATACATTTTTGAACAGTAAAGGAATTAAGGGTTATGGTGAGCGGGCGGGTAAGTGGAGCTGAGTCCACAAAAAGATCAGCCATGATCTTATTGAATGGCGGAGCAGGCTCGAGGGGCCAGATGGCCTACTCCTGCTCTTAGTTCTTATGTCTTTATGTTCCTATGCAGGGGCAAAGGGAAGGTGAGGGTTATGTTTGCTGCCCTCAGGGAGTCAGAGAGGAGGGAAGTTCATCCCTTGCTTATATTCTTTCAAACGCCACATTTCATGGAAGCAAATTTCTGTTGGTCTAGCTACAAAAAATCAGATGAAATCGATTTGCTTTAAGCACAGGGCTTTGAATCAATTATGATGCAGAACAACAAAAACAAAGTACATGGGATATAGGAGCATGTTGCAGATGTAACAAATGCTAATTTTGTTCAATAAAATTCTGGTCTAATGTGAACAGCATGAAGTCAAATTCAAAAAGGCTGGAAGTACTCAGCAGGTCGGGCAGCGTATGTGAAGAATGAATGTTTCACGTCAATGACCTCATTGGCTGTGAAAATGTTTTGGGATGTCCTGAGATTTGGATAAACACCGGGGAGGCGATGGCCCAGTGGTATTATCACCAGACTATGAATGCAGAGATTTAGCAAATGTTCTGGAGACCCGGGTTCAAATCCTGCTGATGGAATTTGAATTCAGTAAAAAAATATCTGGAATTAAGAATCTATTGATGACCATGAAACCATTGTCGATTGGTGTTAAAAACCCATCTGATTCACTAATGTTCTTTAGAGATGGAAATCTGCCATCCTTACCTGGTCTGGCCTACATGTGACTCCAGAGCCACAGCAATGTGGTTGACTCTCAACTGCCCTCAGGCAACTAGGGATGGGCAATAAATGCTGGCCAACCAGCAATGCCCTTGTCCCACAAATGAATATAGAAAAAAAAATCAGTACAATTTTGCAACATGAATTGATTCAAGTACAGTTTTGTATTCACTAAGAAGTTAAAACCCAGAACCTGCCTTTACATTACTTCCTGAGTTTTTTTCGAAATAAAATAAAGCTGATTAGTGTCACAAGTAGGCTTACATTAACACTGCAATGAGGTTACTGTGAAAATCCCCTAGTCGCCACACTCCGGCATTTGTTCGGGCACACTGAGGGAGAATTTAGCATGGCCAATGCACCTAACCAGCACGTCTTTCGGATTGTGGGAGGAAACCGGAACACCCGGAGGAAACCCACGCAGACACGGGGAGAATATGCAGACTCTGCACAGGCAGTGACCCAAGCCAGGAATTGAACCCGGGTCCCTGTGAGGCAACAATGCTAACCACTGTACCACTGTGCCACACCCCATTTTATTCCTTCAAGTGATGTGGGATTCGTTGGCAAGGCAAGCATTAGCTGCCCATTCCCAATTGACCTTCAAGTGTTGGGGGCTGCCTTCCTGAACTGCGGCAGTCCATGTGGTGTGGACACACCCATTGTGCTGTTGGAGAGGGAAAATGAGATGGGGAATTCGATATAACAGTCCAATATTTCATCTGCCTCGTTCATTCTCTCGTGTGTCCTTTGGAGGTTTCTAAAGTGTCGGTTCTTATCAGCTATTTTTTCTCTCACTTTCTGCCCTGCCTTAAGCTTCTCTGCACCACACCCAGCTGAGAGGGTCAATTGGCGACTCAAATGCTCACAAGTTTTAGCACATCCTGCTTTGAGACTGGCAGTGTACAAGAGTGGGGTCACTTCTCTCTTCCTCATTGCGGTTCTCCCATCTGCCCTGTTTTGAAGTCTTTATTTTAATGAGTAAATCTGAAAGAAAATTAAAAATGTCATAAAGTTTATGACTCTGAGCTGTTGGAGAAATAGTCAAGAAAATTCACTCATATTCAGTGCAAAATTAAAGTCCATTGCCGTATAATGTGGACAAATAAGAAATTGTCCATTTTGACAGGATGAATAAGAAAGAAGCTTATTATCTAAATGGTGAAAGATTACAAAGCTCTGAGGTGCAGAGGGATCTGGGTGTCCTAGTGCATGAATCACAAAAGGCTGGTGTACAGGTACAGCAAGTAATTAGGAAAGCCAATGGAACGTTATAATTTACTGTCAGGGGAACTGATTGCAAAAGTAGGGAGGTTATGCTTCAGTTATACACGGCATTGGTGAGACCACAACTGTAATATGATGTACAGTATTGATCTCCTTATTTGAGGAAAGATGTAAATGTGTTCGCAGCAGTTCAGAGAAGGTTTACTGGAATAATACCAGGGATGGGCAGGTTGCCTTATGAGGAAAGATTGGAGAGATTTGATTTGTATCCACTAGAGTGACTTGATCGATACCTTTAAGATTCTGAGGCATATTGACAGAATGGATGTGGAGAGGATGTTTCCTCTTGTTGGAGAATTTAATGGAGATGCAGAATACACAATATCAATTCAACAATCCATTATACCCTCCACCCCGATACTCACGTCCGTTGACTATGATAGGATTGAATATCAGCCAGAATGTACTACAGGAGGCAGATGTGAGATGTCTCTTGTGCTAAAGCCCACAGTGAATTTGTTGAATCACTAGATTTCTATGTGTCTTGGGGTAGTCTCCGTCACCTGCAGCTCTGACTGTACTATTCTACCAATATCCTCTTGGTCCCTTAAAACAAAACCGGCAAGCTCGGTACAACTATAATCTCATTCTCCATACCTACGGGCAGATTCACTTGAGAGAGCATCAAATGGCTTCTCCATCTGCCTTTGTGAAAGCCTGTACTGGTGGATGCCAGGACATGCAATTCACTGTAGCAAGATGACCAGAGGGCTAATATCAGTTTGAGTGGGTTTAATTATTGTTTGAAACAAGTTAGAAGTTCCAGTGGGATGATTAGCCTTGAGGCTTGGTTGACTTGGAGGTCACAGCAGCATAAAGAGCCAGAAGGAACATGAGCATCGAGGCTTAAGTGAAAAAGCCAGAAGGAATATCATGATTATGATTTAAGTGAAGGATGTAAACATTAAGAATTGAGCAGCTGGTCAATAAAAGGCCTCTGAGACTAGACTAGACTGCACAGATGACAGTTATTGGTGGTACAGGACAATTGGACTGGTAAGTCTTGTGTGTTTCTTTGATTTTCTAAGTTTTTGATTTTTTTTCTTGCATTGTGTTGCTGGATTATAAATGATAGTGTGAGGGGGTCATGGTTGAGTGGTGGAGCCATTCCCAAGATCCAGGGTTCTTTTCAGGAATTTGATTGGCTGTTTTTTGGTGACTGCTGATTATCCATTGGATGATTTCAATGAGAGTTTTCTGTTTAAATAAAAGAACCAAAAAGTGAAAAAGGTGTGTACTGGTTCATTCTTGGCACGGGGCCTAGGGATGGCAACACCAGCTCCCAGCTATGAATTGTAGACAAATCAACTCAAGTAAAGAATTTCATCGCTTTTTTTATCCACCATCTTTACCTCATTTTTCTTTCACTCAATGACACTCCCCCCCCCCTCCCCGCCCCCCAACTGCCTGTCTTACATTACTCCTCCTCCACAAGAAAAAATTAGAAAAAGAGCAGAACTAGGCCATAAAGCCCCTCAATCCATTCAATAAGATCATTGTCAATCACCTACATCGACTCCACTTTGCCATTCTATCTCTTATTCCCATTGTATCCAAAAGGCTATCAATCTCAGGGTTGGATATGCTCAACAAGTGAGCATATATAGCCCCCTGGAATGAACTCCAAGATTCCCAATCTCTGAGTGAAGAAATTTCTCTTCATCTCCGTATTAAATAGCCAACTCCTTATCCAGAGATTGTGGACCAGCACTTTAGTTGCCCCAACCAGGGGAAACACCACCTACCGTGCCAAACCCCACTTGGCCTTTGGAAGGTGTGAGACAGTCCAGTAAATGAAATTCCCCCAGTACCACTCCTGAGCTGTCTGTGAGAGTGTGTGATTTAACATTCCTGGCCCGGGGCCATTCTGACCAAATTATCTTCTTTTCTTGTAATCAATCCACGTAGTGAGAGCGAATGAGGAAATATATTGTTTGTTATGAGCGAGACTGGAGAGGCTTGGACTTTCCAGTTTTGAGGTGGGTGACTAATGGGTGACTTTTAGAGTGGTGCGTAAGATCACAGTGTCCGAAAATTCAGATCCAGAACGCAAAATAAACTAAAGTAGGCGAAGGGAAGATGGAGTCAAGCTGAGAACTGATAAGTTTAGTGTACTGATCGCAGAAGTTCATCATACAGCGATCATCACAGACAACTTCCGGGTAGAGTTTTCCAGCAAGTACGAAATAAACGGACTACATGATGGGGCAGTGCATTGTGTACTTGACAGATAAGATAAACTGAATCAAGTTACCTTCATGTGATTTAGGGCCCTCCACCCTCAACTTTCGGACTATGTTCCCTAACTGAGTCAAATACCCAATCTTGCAATGTGGGCAGCACTGCAAGGCAGTGGCACATGATCTCCGATCAATTGAAGCTCTGGGTCTTGTCAAATATATACTCTCGTTTACAGTTGCTGATGTATCCAGAGTCAACTCCCCCATTTACTCGGTCGTTGCCAATTTGCCACGGTTGGGATTTTCTGACCCCCCCCGCCCCAGCCCCCGTGGTTTTCCGGTATCAAGGTGGCTCACCATTGGCCAACAGCGGAGACCTCTGGTCCCACCAAAGGCAATTCTTTGATTTGATTTGATTTATTCTTGTCACATGTATTAACACATACAGTGAAATGTATTGTTTCTTGCGCGCTATACAGACAAAGCATACCGTTCATAGAGAAGGAAATGAGAGAGTGCAGAATGTCGTGTTTCAGTCATAGCTAGGGTGTAGAGAAAGATCAACTGAATGCAAGGCAGGTCCATTCAAAAGTCTGACAGCAGCAGGGAAGAAGCTGTTCTTGAGTCGCTTAGCATGTGACCTCAGACTTTTGTATCTTTTTCCTGAAGGAAGAAGGTGGAAGAGAGAATGACCGGGGTGCGTGGGGTTTTAATTATGCTGGCTGCTTTGCCGAGGCAGCAGGAAGTGTAGACAGAGTCAATGGATGGGAGGCTGGTTTGCGTGATGGATTGGGGTACATTCACGACCCTTTGTAGTTTCTTGCAGTCTTGGGCAGAGCAGGAGCCATACCAAGCTGTGGTACAACCAGAAAGAATGCTTTCTATGGTGCATCTGTAAAAGTTGGTGAGAGTCGTAGCTGACATGCCAAATTTCCTTAGTCTTCTGAGAAAGTAGAGTCGTTGGTGTTTTCCATGGCTGTTTCCTTTGGCTTGTCACTCACGCCGCCGAGGAACCCACCGTCCAACGGTAACCCACCACTGCCACCAGAAACCTACCACAGAGGAGGGGGTTGGCGGAAAATCTTGGGCACAGTCCCTCCATTGCTAGCCCAGTACTAACCACTACCCCACCTTGCCATTTTTGTGCACACTGTCCTGATCTGGCTTGACATTTTCTACTGGTGCTCAGTCTGACAGTGTCCAATTGGCCTGTGTGGCAGATAATATTCACTTTCACCATCTGCTCAACTGATGAATAACAGCAACAGATCCCTTTGACATGAGACAATGAACTTATTGTCAACGTCCAACACGATTTTTATCCTTGCCGATCAATGAAGACTAAACTGCTGTGTGTTGTAGAGGATGAACTGTATTTCTTCTAAGGAGAAAGCATAAACACCACTATCATTGAAGCATTAAAATAATAAATACATGCAAAATGTTTAAGAGCAGAGCATATGGGGACGTGTGAGGAATTGTATGTTGAGAACAAAAGAGAGACTGTTTCTGCTCACATCCAGTTAGCATCTGTGTCACGTTTTAAAGTTATTCAGTATCAGGGATTATTTAAACAACACCTATGCACTAATCTGAAATAAATAGAAATGGTGAAGAATTGCCAAAACTTTTAGTGTGTAACAGCTACCCATCTTTTTCATGTTTAGGGCACGGCGGGGGGTTGGGGGTCCGGGGGAGGGGGACGGGGGGGAGGGGGGGGATAGTATTTCATGGAAAATGAACTACAAGAAAAAATGCACAGTGATTTCCATTCAGTGGTTTAGAAAAGTTAAACTTCATTTATTAGTGTTACAAGTAGGCTTACATTAACACTGCAATGGAGTTACTGTGAAAATACCCTAGTCGCCACACTCTGGCACCTGTTTGGGTTCACTGAGGGAGAATTTAGCACAGCCAGTGCACCTAGCCAGCACGTCTTTTGGACTGTGGAAGGAAACCAGAGCACCCAGAGGAAACCATGCAGACAGGGGGAGAATTAACAGACTCTGCACAGTCAACCAAGCGGGGAATTGAACCCGGGTCCCTGGTGCTGTGAGGCAGCAGTGCTAGCCACTGTGCCACCGTGCCACCCTATAACTGAGGGAGATTTTTTCTTTATTCATTTATGGGACATTGGCATCGTTGGCTGGCCAGCATTTAGTGTCCATGGCTAGTTGCCCTTGTTCAGAGGGCACTTGAAAGTCAACCACATTGCTGTGGCTCTGGAGTCACATGTAGGCCAGACCAGATAAGGGTGGCAGACTCCCTTCCCTAAAGGACACTAGTGAACCAGATGGCTGTTTCCGACAATGGTTTCATGGTCATCAGTAGATTCTTAATTCCAAATATTTTTTTTATTGAATTCAAATTCCACCACCTGCCATGATGGGATTCGAACCTGAGTCCCAGAACATTAGCTGAGTTTCTGGATTAATAGTTCAGCAACAATGCCACTAGACCACTGCCTCCCCTGGTCATCAGCAATTGGACCTGAAGCCACAGATGGAGCCGTCAATACTCAAGATTCAGCATTTTGTTATGTTTGTTGCTATTACTTTTTTTTCAGGCTAGCACAACTCTGTAAATTATACTGCCCTTTATTTTGAAGTCCTATTTCTGGCTTATAGAATATATCTCTATGTTGGCAAATGCCCCTTTAAGAGAACAAGTCAGATGACCCAGGACTCAAGCTCCACCCTGGGTGGAGCTTGCCTCACCAGTCTTGCGCTGACTGTGCTACGCTAAAGACTTGTTAATAAACTGTTCCAGTTGGCATACCACCACTAATCTCGTGGACTTTTATTGGTCTCAGTATGTGTGGCATGGTGGCACAGTGATTAGCACCGCTGCCTCACTGCGACAGGGACCTGGGTTCGATTCCCGGCTTGGGTCATTGTCTGTGTGGCATTTGCACATTCTCCCCGTGTCTGCGTGGGTTTCCTCCGGGTGCTCCGGTTTCCTTCCACAGTCCAAAGATGTGCGGGTTAGGTGGATTGGCCATGCTAAATTGCCCCTTAGTGTCAAGGGGACTAGCTAGGGTAAATGGGATTATGGGGGTCTACCCTAACAATCTAACACTACTTCGTTGGCTGTGAAGTGTGTTGCAATGTCCTGAGGATATGTAACGTACCATAAAAATGAAAGTCTTTCTTCCTCTTTCACTAATTAAACTTTTAACTAGTTCTAGGAAAAAGAAACAAGAAACTAAACAACTACCTCAAGTGAAAGTCCTTGAGAGTTCAGATCTGCTAAACACCTTCATGTTGTTTAGATCCTGGATGTATAGAAATAATTTTTTTATATTTTAAAATTCATTTGTGGGTCAAGGGTGTCGCTGGCTGGCCAGCATTTATTGCCCATCCCTAGTTGCCCGAGGACAGTTGAGAGTCAATCACATTGCTGTTGATCTGGAGTCACATGTAGATCAGACCAGGTAAGGACAGCAGATTTCCTTCTCTAAAGGGCATTAATGAACCAGATGGGTTTCATGGTCATCAATAGATTCTTAATTCCAAATATTTTTTCTTGAATTCAAATTCCACCACCTGCCGTGGCAGGATTTGAACCCAGGTCCCCAGAACACTAACTGAGTTTCTGGATTAATAATCTAACTATAATACCACTGGGCCATCGCCTCTCCTTTGACAAGCTGCAGAGCAAACCTACCTTTCAGTATGGGCTGAATGGTATTCGACATGATTCATTGGGTCAGACTGACCTAGTTCAATAAAATTAGGACATAAGAAGCAACATAAACATTGCAAGCACGTAAGCCAGATTGCCATATTCATTTGAAAAGTGCATGAGTTACTGTGCATCAGTGCAAGGTATCATTGCTCTTGCTGCTCTCAAGCCCTTGAGTTGCACATCTAATCCCATTGGCAAACCCTCACACTCCTACCTGTGGTGACCTGTCCGAGCAGCAGGAACTTTGCCCCTGCACCGGTTACTAAACCCAGAGCATTTTTGAGATGCGTGCCCTGTTGCCACAGACTTATCTGTGAGTTGTCAGTTAATGCTAGAACTATAACAGCAATTCATGTTGTGCCTTTAATGTAGGCAAAACTCCCTAAAGGCACTTGGTAGAAACAAGGAGAACGAACAGCAAATTGGCTGCTGCATTTCCTACATTATGAGGGTAGCTACACTTCAAAAAGCACTTTGCTGACTGCAAAGTGCTTTGGGACGTCCTGAGGTCATGTTATATAAATGCAAGTTCGTTCTTTGCGACTGCCTCAGGTATTTGTCGGAGAAACACTTCATAAACTTTATAGGGTAAATATTCATCTCAGTCCCCAATACAGAGCTTGGCAGGATGCAGAATTCTTGTAGATTATGCAAAGAGGAGGAGGCCACCCTGTGCTTCCCAGCATCACCTTAAATGCCTTCTTCTAATTTTAAGGTTACTTTGCCTTTCATTCTGGTCTCTGCTATCAGAGGAAGCAGTTCCTTGCTATCTACTTTACCAAATAAATGGGGCGGCATGATGGCACAGTGGTTAGCACTGCTGCCTCACTGCACCAGGGACCCAGGTTCAATTCCCACCTTGGATCACTATCTGTATATCTGTATGGAGTTTGCACATTCTCCTCGTGTCTGCGTGGGTTTCCTCCAGGTGTTCCGGTTTCCTCCCACAGTGCAAAAAGATGTGCTGGTGAGGTGGATTGGCCATGCTAAATTCTCCCTCAGTGTACCCGAACAGATGCCAGCGTGTGGCAACTAGGAGATTTTCACAGTAACTTCATTGCAGTGTTAATGTAAGCCTACTTGTGACTAATAAATCATAGAAACCCTACAGTGCAGAAAGAGGCCATTGGCCCATCGAGTCTGCACCGACCACAATCCCACCCAGGCCCCACCCCCACATATTTACCCGCCAATCCCTCTAACCTACGCATCTCAGGACACTAAGGGGCAACTTTAGCACGGCCAATCAACCTAACCTGCACATCTTTGGACTACCATAAACTTTCACGTTAACTTTAGAGTGGTACTGCCACTGGACTAGTAATCTACAGACTGGGGCTAACACCCTGGAGCGTGGGTTCAAATCCGACCAAGGCAGCTGTCTGGAATTTGAATTCTACTAGTAAATCCAAAGATGTTGGCCTAGGTGGATTGGCCATGCTAAATTGCCTCTTAGGGACTAGCTAGGGTAAATGCACGGGGTTGTGGGGATAGGGCCTGGATGGGATTGTGGTCTGTGCAAACTTGATGGACCGAATGGCCTCCTTTTGCACTGTAGGATTCTATGGCTGAGCAATGGTGACCGTGCCGACCATATTGTAAAAATCCATCTGGTTCACCAATGTCCTTCAGGGAAGAAAGTCTGCCATGCTTATCTTGTCTGGTCTACAATGTGACATGAAACTCTACAGCCATAGCGACTTGGTTGGCTCTCAACTGCCTAGCAAGCCACTCAAGGGAAACAGATGCTGGCCTTGACTGTGATGGCCACATCCCATGAAATAATAAAGGAATTAAAAATCCTTCGCTTAAACACCTCAAGTAAATCAACTCTTGATCTTCAGTACTTGAGGGACTCAGCCTTGCTACTTATTCTCATGTTTCAATGCATTGAACCTTGGCTAAATTCTGGTGAACCTGTTATACAACCAACATAAAGGCCACTATATCCTGGTACACAGATTTGAAATCAGAATGGGCTTCTAACACAGCTTTATTGCGTTGTCACATCAGTGTGTGTCTAGTCAGTTCGCCCATCAATAATTTCCAGAACGTTCTCCTCTATTGGAGCTCTGCACCAGCAGCACTACAGAAAACATTCATCCCATTTGTAAATATTTGTTCCACAGGGGAACCTTTCCCAGTTGTTGGTAACTATCTTGTGGGAGTTCCAAGGCAGATTTCAAAATGCTTTGCTATTCACCTATGCATTCCAGTACCTCTTGCTAATCTTTTCCCACGAATAATGAGGTGCATTGGGAGCTCGGGTGAGTTCCGACATATTATGTTCCATACTTTATCTCAAAAATGTCAAAAAGCAGGTTGGCCCATGTAATGTCCTGTCTATATCAGGGGTTGTGGGTTTTAACAGAAAGAAGAGAACGTGGTTTGCATAAATGGATTCAAACAAACACACAACAGGTTTTATTGAAGAGCTGCTCTCTGCACTGCATCAAACACAAAACTGAAGTAAAATAACAGCCTGTGCAAACATCCTAATGACATCACCATCAAATCATGTGATTAGCTCTTAAAGCAACCTGCAACCCTTTTAAATATACAACAGCTCAAAAATCAGATTTAAGCAAAAACACCAACTTTTAACTGGAATATCTTTATTAGGGGTGGCACGGTAGCACAGTGGTTAGCACTGCTGCTTCACAGCTTCAGGGACCTGGGTTCGATTCCCGGCTTGGGTCACTGTCTGTGTGGAGTTTGCACATTCTCCCCGTGTCTGCATGCTCCGGTTTCCTCCCACAATCCAAATTGCCCCTTAGTGTCCCGGGATGCGTAGGTTAGAGGGATCAGCGAGTAAAACATGGAGGGATATGGGGATAAGGCCTGGGTGGGGTTGTGGTCAGTACAGACTCGATGGGCCGAATGGCCTCTTTCTGCACTGTAGGGTTTCTATGATTTCTATGACTTCTATGATCTTTCATAACATTAGACACAGAGGATATTTGAATATGTAATCTGGTTTAAGGTGCATGTACATTAGGTTATTTTAACATGAAGCTGAAATTGGCTGCTGAGCTCTAGGTGTGCCATTCCCTCCCCTTCCCCCCACTTCACTGATAGCCCCCCCCCCCCCCCCCCCTGGCAGTGTTACCTCCCTCCCTCGCCCTTCGATCGCCAATCCACAGAGTTCCCCTCCTCCCCCCCAGCCTAGCGGAGTTCTGTCCTTTGTCCCACCCTGGCAGAGTTCCCCCCTTCCCTCCCACCTTTTTCACAGTAACTTCATTGCAGTGTTAATGTAAGACTGCTTGTGACTAGTAAATAAATAAACTTTACTTTTACCTTGGCAGAGGTCCCCTCTTTCCTCTCACCCTGGCAGAGTGCCCATTCCCTCCCCCCCTGTAATAGCTCCACCCACTTAGCACTGCCACTGGCACAGTTATTGTGCCCAGTGAGAAGTGACAGGTTGCCTGGTGGGCAGTGCCAGGGGTGGGCAGTGCCAGGGTACCTGTTGGGCACTTCCAGGGTGGCATTGCCATTGGACACTGCCCAGTCATGCCCACAACCACCCAGGAGGCTTCAATGGTCTCCGATCCTCCCGGTGAGGCCATCACACCTGGTTTCAGCTGGTGGAGACCATACATGATTCTTGTTGGGGAGAACCTCAACCATGTCATTCATATTTAAGTCAGCTTTGCGCCCTTTCTGGGTGCAAAACAGGGCTGGTACGATCGAAAAGCTGGGCGTGAACCTGATTTTTTGCCGCCCGCCCAATCTTATCACCTTACCTCACTGAAAATCGGGTGGGATGAGGTTGGAAGATTGCGCCCCAAGTTCTCATTCCAGAGGATACTCCAGTGCAAATATTTCTTGAGGAAAATGGTTTCCAGCTGGGAAGTCCAACCATTTGTGTTACAGTCTGTTTCACAATGCAACATTAAGAGCCTTGTTCTCAACTTTGATTTTTGATTTGATTTGATTTATTATTGTCACATGTATTAACATACAGTGAAAAGTATTGTTTCTTGCGCGCTATACA
The DNA here is from genome assembly GCF_964213995.1 of Mustelus asterias. Classification (NCBI taxonomy): domain Eukaryota; kingdom Metazoa; phylum Chordata; class Chondrichthyes; order Carcharhiniformes; family Triakidae; genus Mustelus; species Mustelus asterias. Next base: position 137,471,364 of record NC_135804.1, read on the forward strand.
GACAAAGCATACCGTTCATAGAGAAGGAAATGAGAGAGTGCAGAATGTAGTGTTACAGTCATAGCTAGGGTGTAGAGAAAGATCAACTTAATGCAAGGTAAGTCCATTCAAAAGTCTGACAGCAGCAGGGAAGAAGCTGTTCTTGAGTCGGTTGGTACGTGACCTCAGACTTTTGTATCTTTTTCCCGATGGAAGAAGTTGGAAGAGAGAATGTCTGGGGTGCGTGGGATCCTTTTTTATGCCGGCTGCTTTACTGAGGCAGCGGGAAGTGTAGACAGAGTCAATGGATGGGAGGCTGATTTGCGTGATGGACTGGGCTTTGTTCACGACCCTTTGTAGTTCCTTACTGCAGCCAATCGTGAACTTGCAAAGAGTAGGATTGCTAAAATTGATTGGCCATAATTCTGGAGGTGTCATCAGATGACCTCTGACCTCTAACTGCCCTACCTGCTTTGGTTGGTCAATGCATCCATGCTCTCAACACCCCTTCCTGCGCCCACTGGAAAGCAAACAGACTCTGAATCCGTCAATTCTTAACTGTGGGCCAAACCTTTCCTCAATGCGCAATATTTTTTGTATCTAATAAGAAACTACTGAAGAAACAAAGAAAGAAACTAATGAGATATCACAGTTATTTTTGCCTCTGTGATTTTTTGATTGCCTGTCGCAGAATCCCAAAGATTTGTCTGTAATAGCTGGAGATTCCAGGGCAATCCTGGAGGGTTAACAGCCCAAGTGCAGGGCAGCACAAACCACCTGACCCAAGCTCGTGCCCAACTGTCTGCAATGAAAAAGAAAGAGCTTTTTGCGCATGCCCTAGGACCTGAAATGCTCAGTGCAGTTTCCATGCATGAAAGCCAAAGCTGTTTCACAATGACACAACAGGCGGCATGGTGGCACAGTGGTTAGCGCTGTTGCCTCACAACACCAGGGACCCCAGGTTCAATTCCCGACTTGGGCCACTGTCTGTGTGGAGTTATCCCCGTGGCTTCGTGGGTTTCCTCTGGGTGCTCCGATTTCCTCCCACAGTCCAAAAATGTGCTGGTTAGGTGGATTGGCCATGATAAATTGTCCATTAGTGTCAGGGGGATTAGCAGGGTAAATATATGGGGTTACATGGGTAGGCCTGGGTTGGATTGTTGCTGGTGCAGGCTCGTTGGGCCGAATGGCCTCCTTCTGCATTGTAAGGATTCGATGATTCTAAGAACTATGACTGAATTATTAGGAAGCTTTCCGATAGATTTATATGGTGGCACAGTGGGTAACACTGCTGCCTCACAGCTACAGGGACCCGGGTTCGATACTGGCCTCGGGTGGTTGTGTGGGATTTGCACATTCTCCCTGTGCCTGCGTGGGTTTCCTCCGGGTGCTCTGGTTTCCTCCCACAGTCCAAAGATGTGCAGTTTAGATGGGTTTGGCCATACTAAATTGCTCTTTAGTGTCACAAGGTGTGTAGATTAGGGGGATTATCTATGGTAAATGCGTGGTGGTTACAGGTATAGGACTTGGGTAAGACATTCCATCGGGGAGTCAGTGTAGTCCCGATGGGCCGAATGGCCTCCTCCTGCACTGTTGGGATTCTGTGATGGATTCTATGATATAAACATCCATACACAAATTGCAACTGGAGGAAAAGAGGGCTCATGACTTGTGAACGTGAACAAGTGTGCTCTGCTTTCCAAAATTGACCATGGCGACAATGAGTGGGGAAGAATAAAGGAATTGTCATGCAACGTGGCAAATTTCAGGTTGTAGCTGAGGAAGACTGCCCATTTTAGTCTCTGAAACTTGCCTCACCTCAGAATGTTATTTGTGAAGGAAAAATATCTTCAAACACTGCCTGGCGGCTCTTCAGTGGAATGTTGGTATTTGAATTTGGCTGCATGTTGTTGGCCACCTCTCAGCAGCTCTCAGACAGGCTCGTAGATCAAGTGCATCTTTTGGAGTGAAGCACGGGCCCGGAATTTACTGGCGTGGGGAATTTTGTGGCAAGCGCCAACTTTCTTCCTGAGCTTTCAGGCCCAGTTAATTTGATGCTGCCAGATGCTGGCAGTGGAGGATGGCCATGGTGATTTGGGGGCCACTGGGTTTGTGGGAGCAGCAAGAGCAACAGGGTGAACATTCATTGACCTGAAACATTAACCCTGCTCCTCTTGCCACAGATGCTGCCAGACCTGCTGCGAATTTCTTGCATTTTCTCATAGAATCCTAGAATCCCTGCAGTGCAGAAGGAGGCCATTTGGCCCATCGAGTCTGCACTGACCACTGGAAGGGATACAATCCCCATAACCCTACTTATGTTCCCTCCTAACCACCTGACACTAAGGGACAATTTAGCATGGCCAATCCACCTTACCCGCGCATCTTTGGAGTGTGGGAGGAAACCGGATTACCTGGAGGAAACCCACGCAGACACGGGGAGAACGTGCAGACTCCGCGCAGACAGTGACCCAAGCCGGGAATCGAACCCGGACCCCTGGCGCTGTGAGGCATCAGTGCTAACCACTGAGCCATCGTGCCGCCCCAGTTTATATTTCAGATTTCCAGCATCCGCAGTATTTTGCATTTTGTTGTCGGAGTGACTGAGTATTGCCTCAACCAGTGAAATTTAAGAATACTGGAAAAGAGTAGTAGGCAGAGAAGAAAATAGAATGAATGAGAGACAAATTAAAAACAGGAAGGGAGATAATAGGAGGGAAAGAAAGAGTAGATTAAGAGAGAAAGAGAAGAAAGTAGAGATTCAACATGGAAAAGAAACAAACGCGTTAAATTTTAACGAAATATCTGCAAACAGTTTATTAGCTGCCGGTGTGAGAGTCCCAGAGTGGAGTTTTATGGCCCTATCATGGCGGCAGCCGTGAAATGTGATGAGGCGTTCAAAGTCCATTGATTTCGACGGGACTGGAAAATTCCACTGGAGGGGATACAATTCCGGCCACAGTTTCAGTTGTTCCCTCTCTGTGCCTTCAAGGTTGAGTGACATTTGAGAACCATAAAACATCCCATTGGTGTCATCCTTACTCTGTGAAATACCAGCCTTAAATTTCTGCAAAATGTTTCATTCATATTTACGGTGCTAATCCATGACAGGCAGGACACTGGGAAGCTGAGTGGAACAGATGGATCTTGGAGTACTTATTCACAGATCCCTGAAGGCAGCAGAGCAGGTGAACAGGATAGTTAAGAAGGCATATGGGACACTTACATTGATCAATCGTGTCATAGGTTATTAGAGCAGGGAGTTTATGTTGGAGCTGTACAGAACGTTGGAGGCCACAACTGCAGTACTGTGTGCAGTTCTGATCACCTCATGATAGGAAGGATGTGATTGCACTTAGAGGGGGTACAGAGGAGATTTACCAGTCCCTAAACCCTGCCTGCATTCAGCTGTCAAACCTCAAGCTGTTCTATCTATGAGAGATATAACTTCATATTTTATTTTGGTTGTCCCATGTTAATTTAATTAACCTGGAAGTTTGGAAAGGGCACCATAGAACATTGCTCACTTGTTTTCAGCAACAATATCTCGTGAATGTTTTCCACATTGTCACCAAAGCATTGCCTCCATCCTAAAGCAGCACGGTGGCACAGTGGTTAGTACTGCTGCCTCACAGCACCAGGGACTCGAGTTCTATTCCTGGCTTGGGTCACTGTCTGCATGGAGTTTGCCCGTTCCCCGTGTCTACATGTGTTTCCTCTGGATGCCCCCGTTTCCTCCCACAGTCCAAAGATGTGCGGGTTAGGTGGATTGGCCATGCTAAATTGTCCCTTAATGTCAGGGGGACAAGCTAGGGTAAATGCATGGGGATAGGGGGATAGGGCCTGGGTGGGATTGTGGTCACTGCAGACTCAATGGGCCGAATGGCCTCCTTCTGCGCTGTAGGATTCTATGAAGTGATTAAAGTGCGGTGCCCATGATTAGACACAATATTCCAAAATCAGAATGGCAGGATAGGTGCAGCTTAGCAACAGGCAAGTAGCCCAGGTTGTGATTGGTTGGGTTGGTTTAAAATCCTTCCCTAATTTTATACATGGTCTCCCATGCGGCAAGATGGTACATCTGTACAACCTAAGCTGCTTATTACATATTTGCGTTTCCCCCCTGCCGGTGACTTCAAGCAGAGACAGAATTTTATCAGTCAGGGAATGGAGATAAGCCGAGACATTCAGGTATCATCACAATCTCTCGAGACTTCTCTCCTTTGGGGGACAAATGGAGAAAAATTGAAGAAATAAAGACAAAATAATGGAAAAGAGAGCAGGGAAAGGGTTGGAGGGGATTGAGTTTTCATTTAAACAGGCCCCTTGCAAGGGCAGAAAGCTGACAGGGCTGGGATTTCACTGGGAAGGTGGTCCTCCAAATTAAGAACAGTGCAGCACTCTGAAAATCTGATTTACTTCTCTTCTGTTCCTGGATTTTTAATTTTCCACCAAGTGGAATTACTAAAACATTCTGTGTGCAGACATTCCGCAACTCCTCCGCCAACAAGGTAAATATTAGAAGATTCATTATTGCTCCAAACATGATGGGTTTTTTCACCTCAAGGTTTTGTGAGCAGGGAAAGCCCAAGATTATTGGCTCTTGCACTAATTGGGGAGCATTAAATGGCTTTCACACTTCTACGCAAACGATGTTGATGAATTTATTGAAGAGTTTCATTGGATCTTCAATAGTTCTGATCAGCTCCTTCAACAATTCAAGGTTTTACGTGTCCAGATCACCACAACCTGTCTTGGTTCCCCCAAGCCGACGCTATAGTTAGAAAAGCCCACCAACGCATCTACTTTCTCAGGAGGCTAAGGAAATTTGGCATGTCCACCACGACTCTCACCAACTTCTACAGATGCATCATAGAAAGCGTCCTTTCCGGTTGTATCACAGGTTGGTATGGCTCCTGCTCTGTCCAAGACCGCAATGAACTACAAAGGGTCATGAACGAAGCCCAGTCCATCACTCAAACCAGCCTCCCACCCATTGACTCTGCCTACACTTCCAGCTGCCTCACAGCACCAGTGACCTGAGTTCCAATTCAGCCTTGGATCACTGTGTGAAGTCTGCATGTTCTCCCCTGTGCCTGCGTGGGTTTCCTCCGGGGGCTCCGGTTTCCTTCCACAGTCCGAAGGATGTGCTGATTAGGTGCAGTGGCCCGTGCTAAATTCTCCCTCAGTGTACCCGAACAGGTGCCGGAATGTGGCGACTAGGGGATTTTCACAGTAACTTCATTGCAGTGTTAATGTAAGCCTACCTGTGACACTAATAAATAAACTTAAACTTTAAAAATGCCTCTTTATTTCATAATAAAGTAAAAATGAAGGCTGGGAGAGTTGTGAGGAGGCAGTCAGATTATCTAAAGGAAAGCTGTGAGGGCTCTTGCTGAGATTAGAAATGCTGTCTTGCTTGAATTAAATATGATGAGACACTGGTGTGGGCTTGCATGACATGTTCTTTATTTTATGTTATAAGACAAAGGTATATAGCACAACATGAGTCCAGTGAAGGTCAAAATTGAGAAGCCAAAAAGAACAGTATTAGAAACATGAATAAGCACTTCAGCAACAATGAGGGTGTGGTTTGAGCTGAGGGAGTAAGTGGATTTGAAGATAATTAAGATATGGGGCTTGAAATTCAGTTGCAGATGAAACAGGATTCTGTGTACAGCCTGTTTCATCCTGAATGAGCAACCAAGAAAGAGATGGAGCTCGGGAAAAGATCAATGAGCTCATCTCATGCATCTGAAATAATATTTTTTGAAGAAAGTATTTAATCGAAGGAAATTCTATCCCTGTTAAATTGGTGGTGTCTATTCACACCCACTGTGTCAGCCAATGGATTGGATGGGAGTGGGATGTAAGACATGGCAAACAGTTGGGCTGGAATTTTACCACCTCGCCCGCCATGGGAATTGGAGCGGGCGAGGGGTGGACAACTGGAAGGTTCATTGACCTCGGGCAGGGTTTAACGGTTTCGGGACGAGCAAGGCCGTAAAATCCTTTATCTCTCTCAAAATAAATTCTAGTCACTCCGATAATAGAGTAGATTTTAAAAGATTGTCTGCGACATACAACAGATATCACTCCTGAAACTAAGTCCGTTAATCAATGCAGGATAACCTCTCTAGCAAATTGCAGTGAGTGGAGGATAGTTATATATACAAGCTATGGACAGAACGCTATGGAGGTGATGGGAGTCTCAGTCGCTACTGGAGAGTCAGTGAGAGCCCGGCACCATCTCGTTTCAAGACCCACTGTGTCCTATGCCACTCAGGCATTTAATCGGCCAGCAGCGGATCTTTCCCTGGAATCATGGACCCCAGTGGTTGAGATCCTGCCTGCTGAGTGCTGTCGGCCAATCAAAGACCAGCAACCCTTCTGTACTCAGCAGCACCAGTGTGGAGAAGGTGGCTGCTGTTGGTACTACACCCGCCTGAGGCCATGGTTCGAGGATGGGCCAAGGCAAAGGTGAATGCTGACAGAATGTGGCCCTGGAGCAGGTGAGCTGGCAACGAGGCAGTGGGGTGGCTCTCATTGAGCTTCTTCCTGATGCCAGGTCCCTCGATCAATACTATTGCCTCTTTGATGAAAAATGGCACATGTTTACTTTTCATTTCATTAGAACAATGTACAAGAATATGTAAAGGAAACAACAATTCACACTTCATGAGTCCTGGGGACTCTGGGTCCCCAGAACATTAGCTGAGTTTCTGGATTAATAGTCTAGCAATAATACCACCAGGCTATCACCTCCCCACAATGCCCAGAGCCCTTCATCCCAAGGACCTAATTAGGATGGGGGCAAGAAGCTGCTGCCATCCCCACCTGCTACACTCCCACCTCATTAAATACCCCCCCACCACAACCACCACCATCAAACTCACAGCGGGGGGGAGGACACACCAAACTTCTGCCTGTGGGTGTAAAACCCATCAGAATGACTTCGAACCACGTGATCTCCAGGAGTCCTGGACAAGAGGATTTCTCAAACATTCCCTTTCTGGCAGAGAATAATGGTGTCGCTGTATGCAACCAAGTTAGAGGGGTCATCGGTGTATATAATCAAAGATAATCTTGTGACTATGAATGTTGACTCATTCAAGCAACTCATTCATTTCAAGGTCCTTCTTACTGCAGCATAAAATGTCTCCAACCCAGAGTTCTCTGCACTGCAGGGAACCGCAATTTAATAATATTCCTTTTAATGCAATTATTATTTCTACTCAGAAACTTAATTATATCAAATATAATGGAGAACTGTACTTTACTAAGTAACTGTTTGATTTGCTACATAATGCCAGTCACTGTGGTTCAAAATTAGTACTTTAAATTGATAGACTATGTAAACACAAGTGTCGTTAATGTATCAGTAAAATACACAAGAATTCTTCCTCCCAGCTCACATTTTGCTGCTTTTGTTACAGGGCCGTCATGTCAAGACGGGACAGCTGGCAGCCATTAAGGTCATGGATGTCACAGAGGTGAGTTTGTAATTCATGACGGTGTACATCATCTCTGAACGAATTTTCTTCTGTTTCTATTATATTTTCTAAACTGTATTGGAGATCGCGTGCTCCAAATGTGGTTGTGCGATATGTGCAAAAGGCAAGGTGGGGGTAGGCCGAGTAATTTTTCCCTCAAAATCCACACTGGATATTTCACTCTTTTGGATATTTATTTCTTCAGCATCACTCAAAGCGGATCAAGTTAAGACAAGGTTCCGGCAGCACAGTGGTTAGCACTGTTGCCTCATAGGGACCCAGATTCAAATCTGGCCTCGGGTCACTGTCTGTGTGGGGGTTGCACATTCTCCCCATGTCCGCATGGGTTTCCTCCCGGTGTTCCGCTTTCCTCCCAGTCGAAAGATGTGCCGGTTAGGTGGATTCATAGAATCATAGAATCCTACAGTGCGAAGGAAGTCATTCAGCCCATCGAGTCTGCACTGACCACAATCCCACCCAGGGCCTATTCCCATAACCCCATGCATTTACCCTCGCGAGTCCCCCTGACACTAAGGGGCAATTTAGCATGGTCAATCCACCTTAGTGTCAGGGGGACTCACTAGGGTAAATACATGGGGTTACAGGGATATGACCTGGGTTGGATTGTTGTCCCTGCAGGCTCGATGGGCTGATTGGTCTCTTTCTGTACTGTAGCTACTCTATGATTCTTTGCAGGTGCGACTGGGTTCCTGCAGAGAATTTTCTTGACATCGCCTAACCATACAAGACTAAAAGAAGTGGGTCACCATATCTAGCTTAACAAGGAGTTTTTTCTCAAATTGGTAACCATTTTGGCCATGTAAAGATCTTTTTAGTTTCACCTTTAGCAGTTCCTAACAACAAGCAGTTGTTAGCATGCAAAGCGTGCAATTCTCGCTGAGTGTTTGAAGCCTTGTTTGGCTGTTCACATTATGTCACGTCTTTCGTTTCCGAACCGGAAGTTGCAGCTTGGTTTCTAACCTCCATCCCTCCCACACCTCCACCAGTTGTTGGGGAATATGATCATCACTGGCTGGATCAATCTTTATCGCCCACCCCAACTTGTCCTTGAGAAGGTGGTGATGAGCTGCCTTCTGAAATCTCTGCAGTCCATTGGTGGTACATCCACAGCGCTGTTGGGTAGGGGTTCCAGGATTTTGACCGAGCAACAATAAAGGAAAATGATGCCAGAGTCCCAATTCTGGAATTCTCATTCCCAAACCTGGCACCCACCTTCTTCAGCAGGGGAAAAGTGAGGGAAGGTTGTAGTTTGCTCATCCGTTGCTCGCGAAGGCAGCTGTAGATGTCCAAAACATAACTCATGGACTTTACAATCTTTAGGAGAAGACCTAAATTTACAGGAGCTCTTTAATGAGCTATCCCTTTGAATTGGTCCACCAATAGATTTTGGAGAAGCCCTTTGCAAGAGGTGGTGCCCTTTGCAATTGTTAAAAATAGACATGAATGTGTGTAAAATGTGGATAAACCCATTTGAACTGTCAGGGCATTTAAATCTCCTGTTCTGCAAATTAACAAAAGTATTCAGTTAAAGGGACTAAGTACTTGAAAGAACTGTCTTTTTATCACGGATTGTGAAATTGAAGGAATTTAAAAGTAGTGAATGGCATTTTATTGGTGAGAGTGTTTCACTTAAATCGTGAAGTTATCAGAGGACACTGAGAACTTTTATTTTATTTCATCTAAGCATGAGGTCTGCCTATGGTGGATTTTGGGAGTGTTGGCATTGAAATTGTAAGGGAAAAGGGTAGTGGTTCAAATGACTTGGTACTAAGTTGATTCAGAGGATATAAGGAGACATGGGCGGTGGCTAAAGAGGTATAAGTTGGCATGGAGGGAATGAGGATCCTTGGGGGAGTGGGTGGGGGCCTGAGGTAGCATGAGTTGGCAGGGATAGTGAATGAGGAATGTGTGGAATGAACAGCTTTGAGGGCTGAAGGTTTGGGGCTGTTTTTGTTTTCTTCATTGTCTTATAAGTCCCGGAATATGAAGGAGTGCTTTTCAGCTAGCCCGGCTCTGTACTGGGCAGCCTCTGTGGCCATCTCTGCATTGTATCTAGGAGTGGTGAGCATGACTCCTGCTAACACCTGCTCCCCGCCAAGAACAGAAATTGGAGCACCAGGAGCGCTTTGTTCCAAAATTCATGACTCTGCACTCCCAACTTGCTACAGTGATTATATAGTTGCTATGTGTAGCTTTCATATACACAGCATACACTCTGATGTAATATGACAGTTTGTTTGCATATTTTTGGCTTTTTATAGCTATAGAATAGACACCATTCTCAAAATAGACCACAGTGTTTATTCAAAGCGTTTGAGTTTTTAGCAAGGCTGATTAGCTGCACACTCATGTAAACTGTGGCTGATCTGTCACTAGTACTTGTACAGACAACATTTTGTTTAGCTGTTACTTTTCACACCATGTGTTTTGGGAGTGCATTGTGCATAAAAATTAATGCCTTCTGTAATTGATCAATTGAATCATCGATCGCAATGATTTTTGTTTTTGGGAGTGCAGAGTCATGAATTTTGGAACAAAGCGCTCCTGGTGTTCCAATTTCTGTTCTTGGCGGGGAGCAGGTGTTAGCAGGAGTCATGCTCACCCCTCCTAGATACAATGCAGAGATGGCCACAGAGGCTGCCCAGTACAGAGCCGGGCTAGCTGAAAAGCACTCCTTCATATTTCGGGACTTATAAGACAATGAAGCGACTGGCAGCCCAACGTTTCAGTCATCTAAACATGTTCGCACTTATCAATAAATCAACAGAACTGTGATTCAACAGAAGGTAGTTTCTCAGTGAAAAATAAAAACATCAACCACTGCTTTGGTACCTTACGGATGATGGCAAGCGTCCTCTGTCAAAGCTGGAGAGGTCATAGCCATTCATTGCTACACAGTGGCACAGTGGTTAGCACTGCTGCCTCACAGCGCCAGGGACCCGGGTTCGAGTTCTGGCTTGGGTCACTGCACGTTCTCCCTGTGTCCGCGTGGGTTTCCGCCGGGTGCTCCGGTTTCCTCCCACAGTCCGAAAGACGTGCTGGTCAGGTGCATTGGTTAAATTCTCCCTCAGTGTATCCAAACAGGCGCCGGAGTGTGGCCACTAGGGGATTTTCGCAGGAACTTCACTGCAGTGTTAATGTAAGCCTACGTGTGACACTAATAAATCAACTTCAACTTGCAAGCAGATATCATCTCCATTCATCCACCCAAACTGAATACTGCACAGCTCCTGTTTGGTGAAAGTGAATGGAAGTTGCTGAATCTTAGGGTTAGTTCTGGGCTGTAGAGGAATTTGGCTCAATGTCTGGCCAGCTCTGCTGGGACGCCAGAAAATGTTGTTTTTTCAATGCCCACTGAGGAAATTGCAGCCATTAAGGCCACGGCGACTGCTTCGAACTCTAAAGAATACACATGCATGTACACCATGACCTATAGTTATGAAAATAAGGATATAATGGAAGTAAATTGATGGTCAGAAATTGTGCTGCTACAGAACCTTTCTCGTGTGCTGAGCTCCAATTCAGAAAGTGCTTACAGATAGAAGTGAATCATGAGGCTTCCTGCCACACCAGGCTGCTCCTGCTGGGTCACATCATTTCCTCTTCACTGAGTGCACATTGCAATGCCCTGCTCCCCTTTTTCACACAGCATCCTTCCTCTCCTTCACAGGAAGCAAGGATCTGGGTCATTTTCTTCTCACTGTTAAGCTAATAGGGAAGTGGTTAGAACTGAGTCTTCAGATGATGGATTGCTCCCCATATTTTAATTGCGTTTGACAAGAGAAAACGTCATTACTGGCCGAAAAAAACCCGAAAAAGCCCCCCACCGTGAGTGAAATAGTCCCTGTGATTGAAAGCAGCGTGCAAGCGTGCAATTCTCGCTGAGTGTTTGAATCCTTGTTTGGCTGTTCACATTAACTATCTACGTTGCTCATTCAGCCTAAGAGGAAGAGGGCAAAGCCTGGCATTCACTTCACGCGCGGTTGGTTTGCGTCTCTCACCAGTGGGCAGATGAGATCAAGGTTCATCAGAGTCAAACTGAAATGTGGTGAGAGATGACTGACCAATGAGCCCAGCTGAAATGTACAGCTGGTTTTGTTCTTATCTAACGTACGTTGGTTGGCTCCAACTGCCTGATCTTCAATTCCTTTTTTCCCACGAGCAACTTTGTTTCACCGCCGCCTTTCACCCCTGAACCTGCCGGTGTATAAATATGGCCTGCATCCCATCGCGTTAACCTCATAGCTTTCCACCCTTTACAGGTCTTTAATTAGACTATCCAGTTGTAGTTCGTCACCACCATTACTGTCAGCATCCTAAGCTGTAACCTATGCTAAAACATTACCAGCACCGCCACCGACGTGAACACAGTCAATCTGGGTTTGTGCCTTTGTGTACTTGTTCCACCTTCCTAAACAGGACATGGTACTGGATCTAAAGGGTTACTTTTATCTCTCTTAAACACAAACAAAGGAAGAACTGGTGTTTGGAGGGTTGGGGGATGCATTTACAAAATGGCAGCAACCCCTTTTTCGAATCGAATGTAATTGACACGGGGAGTGCTCAGGATGGGTTCAAATCCCATTGAGAAATTGGGCCCATCGAGTCTGCACCGACTCTCCAACAAAGCATTTCACCCAGGCCCATCCTCCTGCCCTATCCCCATCACCCCACATATTCACCCCGCTAATCCCCTTAAACTACATCTATAGGCTAAACCTGGGCCAAGTGCTGGCGAGTGGGATTAGGAGGGCAGGTCAGGACCTTTCATGCGTCGGTGCAGACTCAATGGGCTGAAGGGCCTCTTATGCACTGTAGTATTCTGTGATTCTACACATCGTTGGATACTAAGGGGCAATTTAGAATGGCCAATCAACCCAACCCGCACATATTTAGACTGTGTGAGGAAACCGGAGCACCCGGAGGAAACCCACGCAGACACGGGGACAACAGAATCATTGCGGGCGAGAGGCGGACAATGGAAATGTCCATTGGCCTCAGGCAGGAATTTTCGGTCTCGCTCGAGCGAGGCCATAAAATCCCACTCATTGGCCCTGGTTTTACTGGCATGGCCGGCCAAGGCTCGTAAGATCTTGCCCAAGGCCAACGGAGAATTCTGTTCTGCAGGCCACGCCGCCCCGATTCCGGGGTAGGTGAGGCGGTAAACCTCCGGCAATAGAGTCATTTAGAGCATAAAATGAGGCCCTTCAGCCCATTATGTCTGCACTGGCTGTCAAGCACCGATGTATTCTAATCCCCTTTCCTAGCACTTTGTCCGTAGCCCTGTAATAAGAACAGCTCACAGACTGCAATGATTTGATAGCTTGTACCAGATGTTTAGTTTAAATACAAACACAGATTAATAAATAATTTAACGCTGAGGGCTTTATTGACTTTTGGATGACCCAACAGTGTCATTGTTGACTCTTTTTTGATTATCTTGTACAGTGATCTGATTTGAGGCCCCACAGAGCTTTAACCAGTGTTCATTTTTCACCATTTATAATAGATGGCTGGGATTTCTCACACTTCACAATGGCACACGCCAATCGCCGTTTCTCTGATAGCAGCCTGTTGCTCTCTATGTTCAGGTGCTGGGATTATTTAAACAATGATGTTACAAAGAAGAGAAAGAAGAAAATAACTTGCATTTACCATATATACTCATGTAAAAGTCGATAGTGTGTATAAGTTGACCCCATAACCTGTGGCCTGTTAAAGGTCATTTTTCCATATAGCTCATTTAAAAGTCAACCCTTGCTTTATGGGGATCAAATGGCATGATGATTAGAGTACCTTGACCTTTGTAAATAGAGGCAGAGAGTTCAAAAGTAAGGAAATTGTATAAAACCAGTATAAACCACTTCAGCTGGAGAATTGTATCCAGTCTGGGCACCACACATTAGGAAGAATGTGAAGGGATTAGAGAGGGTGTGGAAAAGATTCACAAGAACGGTTCCAGGGATGAGGAACTTCACTCACATGGATAGAATGCAGAAGCTGGGACTGTTCTCCTTGGAGAATAGAAGGTTGAGAGGAGATTTGCTAAAGATATTCAAATTATGATGGATCTCGATAGAGTATATAGGGAGCAACTGTTCCCACTGATGGAAGGATGGGCGGCATGGTGGCAAAGTGATTAGCATGGCTGCTTTACAGCGCCAGGGACCCGGGTTCAATTCCTGGCTTGGGCCGCTGTCTGTGCAGAGGCCACATGTTCTCCCCGTGTCTGCGTGGGTTTCCTCCGGGTGCTCCGGTTTCCTCCCACAGTCTGAAAGACGTAGTGGTTAGGGTGCATTGACCCGAACAGGCGCCAGAGTGTGGCGACAAGGGGAATTTCACAGTAACTTCATTGCAGTGTTAATGTAAGCCTTACTTGTGACTAATAAATAAAAGAAACAACAACAACAAAAAAAAGGATCAAGAACCCAGAGGAAACTAGCATAAGATAATTGGCAAAAGAAGTAATCATGACATGAAGAAAATTGTGTTTCGATAGCGAGCGGTTAGGAGTTGTAATGCACTGTCTGAGAATGTGATGGAGGCAGGGTCAAGCAGGGGAATCAAAAGGGAATTGAATCATTGTCTAAAATGGAAAATGCAGGGGAATGGCATTCGGGGAATTGCTCCCGCAGAGGGCCAGCACAGACAAAATGGGCCAAATGGCCTTCTTCTGTGGTGTAAACATTGTATGCTTCTCTGATTCTATGACAATCCTGTAGAATGGTGCCTCATTCACATTGCCTATAAGATTGCATGTTGCAGTTGATAGGAGGCACGAGTTCGTTAATCAAAACAGCTTTGCCTGGGGGTGCAGGGCAAGAGTGTTGGGAAGAAGCCTGGATCATAATGATCAGCAAACTCAGTACCTGGGAGCATCCGGGCCCCTGTGCGAGTTTTCCAGCAGTGGGTCTGGCTCGACATTGGTCAGGCCTGCCGAAGTCAATGGCTATTTGCATTGCTCACCGGCCAGGCCACTGGGAAATACATCACGGGGTCGTCTTCAGCGGGACTGGAAGATCCGGCCAACAGGAAGGGCTGGAGAATCCCTAGCAGTGTATCTGTACTCAGTTACAATCAGAACCATCCCAGAAATAGCTTGCATTAAAAAACAGTATTTTATTACTTCTACAAAGTGGCGGCTTGAGTCAGAAACTGCGGTTACCGAACCATAGAATAATTCCAGTTCTTCATTTTAAACTCTTTGAGTTGCTTGGAATTTCCCACTTCAGTACAAAGTAAAAGAGATTGAGTGTTATATGTTGCTTTGCGTGATAGACCATTTGGATAGAGAAAATCCCCAATGACAATTCAATGGATAAGATATCAGTTGTTGTGAATTGGCTAGGATCAAGTGTAGCATGGTCGGCAGCCCATGGTCGGCCGCACTTGGTTGAGGTCATTGGGTTACACTGAAGCTTCATATGTTTCATATGAAGCAATTTCTTAAAGCGGCATCTCGGCCTTTTGGCTAAGATGCAAATGAGCTCAAGTCTTGGAGGAGGAACCTCCCCCTTCTCCAATCAGCTTGGCTCATGTAGATCAGGCCCAGGACAGGGTGGTTTGGTCGCTCGCCCTGTCTTGTCAGCCTGGATCTGAAATGTCTCAACTTGTTGAGACTCTGAATTGGATTTGATTTGATTGAATTGGAAAAGTATTTTTTAAAAATCAGTTGTTGTGAAGATTTGTGGTCATCCACAAGTGTGTCAGTTTCTATTTTCCTATTTTTTCATGGTTTTTCCACTGCTACGTGCATGCTATATCTCACCCTTTAAGAGAAGCGATGGCCGAGTGGTATTATCGCTAGATTATTAACCCAGAAACTCAACTAATGTTCCGGGGACCCGGGTTCAAATCTACCCGGGTTCCACTATCTGAAATAGTGGAATTTGAATTCAATTTTTAAAAATCTGGAATTAAGAATCTACTGATGACCATGAAAACATTGTTGGAAAAACCCATTTGGTTCACTCACGTCCTTTAGGGAAGGAAATCTGCTGTCCTTACCTGGTCTGGTTTACATGTGACAGCCACAGCAATGTGTTGACTCTCTACTGCCCTTGGGCATCTAGGGATGGGCAATAAATGCTGCCAGCCTGCGATGTCCATGTCCCACTAATTAATTTTTGAAAAAATTCTACTGAAACAAAACTTCTCAGAAGATTCTGTTCGTGACAGCAATTGCGTTTCCTTTTCCTGCAGCGACCATCACTGAGACACCAGGGAAGCATTAATGTCCTGGAGCTGATGCAGATTACTAATCCTTAGCATTAGCAGGTTGTGTTCTGAGTAAAGACTGGGTGAACTTTGGCTTTGCGGCATTGAATGGAGATGTCTCATATGTAACCTTATAAACTGTACAGGAAAGGTCAATCCATAAAGCTAAGCAACAACAGTCGAGCAAGCGTTCTACCTAGTCAACAGAAAGCTAATGTCTGTTGTCACTCCAAGTGTGATCAACACTTCATTCAGTCAATGGATATTAAAAGCTACAGAACCATTAAAAGAACACAAATGCTCTGCTGATTGGATAATAGATTCTACAGTGCAAGAGTGGCTGTTATGGCAATGGGCATTCATCAATAGATCTCCCGATGGGCCTCGTAGAATACAAGCCCCCCTATTCCGCCAGTGAAGGCTCACCCAATGGGGAAGAAGTAGCGGGGAGGGTGGGTGGGGGGATGGTGGTGGGGCCGGGTGGGAGGATGTTTAAAACCAACTGGCCAGCAGTTGAAAGACGTCGGGGCTGACCTGTGCACTGCAACCGCTGAGTGGTACTTCGAACATGTTGTAAATAAAAGTTGATGGTGATGGAAAACTGGCCTCGGTAAGATTATTGCAGTGAGCACGCTTCATAGTATTTCAAAGTGCTTTGAAATATCCTGAGGACATGAAAAGCCCAAAATAAATACATTATTTTGAATGGATGAGGTAGGTTTGTGGGGTGGGACAGAGAGAAAGAGAGGAAATGTCTCTTTTTTCCTTGTTCTGCTACTTTTCATTCAGCTCACATCGAACGCTTGTTGCCCTTTATGATGCATTGCCCTTATATTGTGACTCGTTGTCTTCTTGTCCCCTGGGGTTTTTCCATTTTTAATTATGTTCGTCTTTTTTTGTGCAGAGTGGTGCACGGGAGGGCGGGGGTGTGGGGGGGTGGGGGGGGGGGTGGTGGGTGTGGTGGGGTATATATGTGTGGGCTGGAGAAAAGAACAGGGGTGTTTTGTTTCTCAAGTACGTGGGGAGGATTCGGTGGGGGGGCAGAAGGGGAAATTTGAGAAGGTGACGAGGGGGCCTGAGGAGTTAGGTTACCAGTTGATACGAGTTATTGATGGACTGTGCTGTGTGCTCATAACATAGGGCGGCACGGTGGCACAGTGGTTAGCATTGCTGCCTCACAGCACCAGGGACCAGGGTTCGATTCCTGGCTTGGGTCACTGTCTGTGTGGAGTTTGCACATTCTCTCGCGTCTGTGTGGGTTTCTTCCGGGTGCTCCGGTTTCCTCCCACAGTCCAAAGATGTGCAGGTTAGGTTAATTGGCCATGCTAAATTGACCCTTACTCTCAGGGGGATTAGCAGGTAGATACGTGGGGAATGAGGCCTGGGTGGGATTGTGGTTGGTGCAGACTCGATGGGCCTCCTTCTGCACTGCAGTGATTCTTTGATTCTATAACATCATGAGCGGCTTAGCACTCAAGAGAGTGCAGGAACTTTCTTTCAACTTGTTGACTGAGCGATTCCAGTGGTTCACATGCCTGCACTCTAACAGGAGAGAATCCACTGCATCACGTTTCAAAGTCACTTGACTTCTGCTCTGTATAATTTGATTTGCTTCCTCTACACTCCATGGTGTTTGGTTTTCTCCCGAGGAGCCCCACAAAGCCATCCAGCAGATATCAGTCATAACCCCGGATACCCATATAACACTGCTTATACAGGTTGAAGAAAATCTTGTGACACAGTGGGTAGTGGTCCTGTCTCTCAGCCGGAAGCTCCGGGGTCGAGACCGACCCCAGGACTTGATGGTTAAGGAAAGTACGGTCAAACAGGTTGAGTGTCAAGCTGCGAAAACCTTCCAAACAGGCCAATGGTTGGCAGTAAGAGCAGGAGAGACTCCTGGTCAGCCACGGGGTGATGTGGAGTGGTGCCCCTCATTGCTATGAGCCCCTGGCGACAGATTTGCGACTTGTTCCAGGAATTACCAGCAATGGAAACAAACAAAAGTCTGTCTTAGTGTGCCACTAGGTGTAGAAAAAGATTGGAATACAGGTTAAAAAATGGCCCTGTCTGCATTGTAACCACCAGAAAAAGAAGTCCACTGCCTGTGGAATGCACTGATGCACTGGAATGCTTACAGAGGCAAGGAAGATAATTTAATTGGGGTGAAAAGTAAAAATGTCATGAAGAAGAGTACCTTTCATGTTTCCTGAGAGAGAACAAAATCTCAGTGGGGGGCATCCCACAGAATGTGTGTTATATTTATACACTCATATTTATTTGAAAGGAAATAACAATGCTCTACAACAAGATGACATTGTGACTCTGCCAAAGGGACCTTCCGTGGCAGCTGGGAATAGAGAAGGAATTCCCCCCTCTACCACCCATCGCCTCCATCACCCCATCAAAACTTGATGTCACATCAACTCTTGCCCCCATCCCAAATTGAAAGAACTAAGGGTGGGATTTTCCAGCCCCGCCCATTCTGGGGTCTTCCGGTCCCGTCAAAAGTCTATGGATTTTTGGCTGGCCAGTTGAATCCCCCCCCACCGAGAGTTCCGTTGCAGCGGATATGGAAAATCCTGGCTAAAGAGTTTCTATTCCTTTTGTGACTCATGTCCACAGCATGTGATTATTGTCCTCTGTCACCTCAAGTTCTTTCATTGCTGCCTCTCCCCCAAAGCATTTCAATATTTCAGATCCACGCTGGAGATAAAATGATTATAATTTTGAAGGAATTGTGAGGTATCACACTACGATGCAGACATTTGTAAATGATCTTGAAGCTTATGACTTGAAAATCTTCATATCCCACTGGCAAATTTGTGTTCAGAATGCCTGGCAGTTCTATACAAACATATGAAAAAGATGGACTAGAGAAGATGAGCTGTTCCATTGACTCTGCCCTATTCGCATGATGATTGCGACATTGGAACATCAGAACTAGACACTTGTTATCACTCAGCAGACAAGGGTTGGTTCAGTAGGTCTCATGAAGAGGATCTTTTTTTCAAAATTGATTCTTGAGATGAGGGCATCACTGGCTAGGCCAGCATTTATTGCCTATCCCTCGAGAAGGTGGTGGTGACTTGCCTTCTTGAACAGCTGCAGTCCATGTCCATGCCGACACCATAGTTAAGAAAGCCCACCAGGGCCTCAACTTTCTCAGAAGACGAAGGAAATTTGGCATGTCAGCTAAGACTCTCAACAACTTTTACTGATGCACCACAGAAAGCATTCATTCTGGCTGTATCATAGCTTGGTATTACTCATGCTCTGCCCAAGACTGCAAGAAACTACAAAAGGTCGTGAATGTAGCCCAATCCATCACGCAAACCAGTTTCCCATCCATTGACTTTTTCTACACTTCCTGCTGCCTCAGAAAAGCAGTCAGATCCCCACACAGCCCGGACATTCTCTCTTCCACCTTCTTCTATCGGGAAAAAAGATACAAAAGTGTGAGGTCATGTACCAACTGACTCAAGAACAGCTTCTTCCCTGCTGCTGTCAGACTTTTGAGTGGACTTGCCTCGCACTAAGTTGCTCTTTACATCCTAGCTATGACTGTAACACTATATTCTGCACTCCTTTCCTTCTCAATAAACGGTATGTTTTGTCTGTATTGCATGCAAGAAAACAGTACTTTTCACTGTATGTTAATACATGTGACAATAATGAATCAAATCAAATCAAAACCATGTGGGGTAGATACACCAATAGTGCTATTAGGCAGAGAGTTCCAGGATCTGTATTTATTGGTAAACACAGAACCATACACAAACATACAAACTGGAGCCCAAACTTGGAACTAACTTTATGCTGACTGAATTTGCCCATACAACTCGGTCTTCTGTCTATTCCCTCATACTGTAGGTGGTACTGTTCTCCAGCCCCACATTAACCCTTGCTTTGTCGAACACAATATCTCTATGAGAGACAAGGGGGCAAATTTTCCCTTCTGCCCACCACGGGAATCGTAGAAGGCAAAAGGCAGACAATGGAAAGGTTCGTTGACCTTGGCGAGATTTTCCAGTTTTGGGGTAAGTGCGGTTGGAAAATCCTGTCCAAGAAGTCAGGCAGAAAACTCAGGGACAATAATGAAAAATCAGCGTCAGGGGATCTCCTGTCCTCCCTACAAGCAGTCCAACCCAGTCCAGACATTACATTGACCAAGTATAGGATAACTGATCACCTTACCATCCCTGAATGTACCTAATATATGACACAATATCTCGCGGAACAGTCTAGAGGGACAAAAGGGCTTCATCCTGTTCCTATTTTCCTACATTCCTGATACAATCTTTGTTCCTTTGTGGAAAGACAAATATTTTTTTTCTTTTCAAAAGTAGTTAAGCTCTACAAAACAGTAGAATCAATGCAGTGTCAGCATATTTGATTTGATTTGGTTTGTTATTGTCACATGTATTGACATACAGTGAAAAGTATTGTTTCTTACGCACTATACAGACAAAGCATACCGTTCATAGAGAAGGAAATGAGAAAGTGCAGAATGTAGTGTTACAGTCATAGCTAGGGTGTAGCGAAAGATCAACTGAATGCAAGGTAAGTCCATTCAAAAGTCTGGCAGCAACAGGGAAGAAGCTGTTCTTGAGTCGATTAGTGCATGACCTCAAACTTTTGTATCTTTTTCCCGACGGAAGAAGGTGGAAGAGAGAATGTCCGGGGTGCGTGAGGTCCTTAATTATGCTGGCTGCTTTTCTGAGGCAGTGGGAAGTGTAGACAGAGTCAATGGATGGGAGACTGGTTTGAGTGATGGATTGGGCTACATTCACGACCTTTTGTAGTTCCTTGTGGTCTTGGGCAGAGCAGGAACCATACCAAGCTGTGATACACCCAGAAAGAATGCTTTCTATAGTGCATCAGTAAATATCTGTCTGATGTTCTCAAAGTGTCCTAATAGTATACTGCATAAAAGTATGCTAATGATAAAAGGTGAAATAGGTGTTCTTAAAATTGAATTCTATGTTTGTGATTTGATTTTAATTGGACCACAGTTTTGTGTGGAAAAGCAAAACATAAATTAATTGTCCTGGGTGCAACATTAAGTGGACTCACAAAGTTTCTTCTGTTGACTTCACAGCTACAAAATTGTGAATGCATTTAATGTGTTTGGGTCCAAATTTTTGTTTCTTTTGGACCAGAGGCAGAAGTGGGAAACAGATTGTTCTTTGTCTGGTGATCCAGAGAGAAGCTCATCGAATTTGCTTCTGAAGAACAGGGAGGCGATGGCCAAGTGGTACTATCGCTAGACTATTAATCCAGAAACTCAGCTAATGGAAAGGATCGTTGACCTTGGGCGAGATTTTCCAGTTTTGGGGCAAGTGCGACTGGAAAATCCCTTCCAAGAAGTTAGGCAGAAAACTCAGGGACAATAATGAAAATCAGCTTCAGGGGTACTCCTATCCTCCCAACAGGCAGTCCCACCCAGTCCAGGACCCAGGTTCGAATCCCACCATGGCAGTTGGTGGAATTTGAATTCAATAAAAAATATCTGGAATTAAGAATCAACTGATGACTATGAAATCATTGTCACTTGTAGGAAAAATTCCATCTGGTTCACTAATGCCCTTTAGAGAAGGAAATCTGCTATCCTTACCTGGTCTGGCCTACATGTGATAACAGAGACACAACAATGTGGTTGACTTTCAACTGCCCTTGGGCAACTAGGGGTGGGCAATAGACGCTGGCCAGCAAGTGACACCCATGTCCCAAGAATGAATTAAAAAAAAGATTCAGGCCTTTTTTTTAGAAGAATCTTTCTCACCCTCCTTTCAAATAAAATGCTAAAAGGAGGTCCCAGCTGCCCTTTTGAGTGTCTTTAGAAGACCCTGCAGCACTATTCAAAGGCTGGAATTTTCCATTCCCCCCCCCCCACCCCCCCCCCCCCCCACCCCACCCCCGCCCCCGCCACCCCACACCCCGTGGAGGATTTCCTGTGGCTCACCCATTGGCTGCCAGCAGGATTTTATGGTCCCGTCGAAGTCAATGTTAACTTGCATGGCTCACCTACCCCGCCACCAGGGAACCCATGGCAGGCGTCAACTTCAGCGGGGCTGGAAGATCCCGCCAATAGGAAGAGTCAGAAAATCCCACCCAACGAAGCAAGGGAAATTTTCCCCAATGTCCTGGCTACATTTCATTCCTCAACTCTACTCGCAAGACTTAAACAGACTAACTGATCATTATCACATTGTTTGTGGGAGCTTGCTGTACATAAGTTGACTGCCATGTTTCCTGCATTATAGCAGTGAGCATGTGCCAAAAAGTGTTTCATTGGCTGTTTCTATGGATTCAGAAAGAATGTTCCCAATGGTGGGGGAATCCAGAACTAGGGGCCATAGTTTGACAATAAGGGTTAAATCTTTTAGGACTGAGGTGAGGAGAAATTGCTTCACCCAGAGGGTGGTGAATGTGTGGAATTCACTACCACAGAAAGTAGTTGAGTCTAAAATGTTTTCTGATTTCAAGAAGAAATTAGATATAGCTCTTGGGGCCAAAAGGATTAGGGGATATGGGGGGAAGTGGGGATCAGGATATTGAATTTGATGATCAGGCGTGATCAAAATGAATGGTGCAGCAGGCTCGAAGGGCTGAATGGACTTCTCCTGTGTCTAATTTCTATGTTTCTAAAAAGCTTCGGTGCATTCTGAAGCTGCGCTATATAAGGGGAGGTGATGGCCTCGTGGTATTATTGCTGGATTATTAATCTGGAAATTCAACTAATGTTCTGGGGACCCAGGTTTGAATCCCACCACAGCAGATGTTGGAATTTGAATTCAATAAAAAATATCTGGAATTAAAAATCTACTGATGACCATGAAACCATTGTCAATTGTCAAAAAAACCCATTTGGTTCACTAATGTCCTTTAGGGAAAGAAATCTGCCGTCCTTACCTGTTCTGGCCTACATGTGCCTCTAGAGCCACAGCAATGTGGTTGACTCTCAACTGCCCTCTGACATGGCCGAGCAAGCCAGTTCAAGGGATGGGCAATAAATGCTGGACAGCCAGCGATGCCCATGTCCCACGAATGAATAAAAAATAAATAAATGGAAGTCTTTCTTTATTTCTTTCTTTCTCCCACTGTGGACAGTGATATATGTTTGCAGGATGATGTGATAAAAGAAGATGCTGTTTTCCTGCCCTCTACAGGGGTGAGCTAAAATTGAAAGAGCCGGAGCACGGATCGCATATCTCCATGAGTGAACCCAGCTATAATTCACTGGGGGAATTCATCACTTGTGAGTTATGCTGTTAGCCTCGCTGCTGCAGATGCTCATGAAGGCTGCACAGATTCATTCTGTTCTGAACACTCGCATGTAAAGATATAATTCACATTTCTACGGCTGTGACACTTCAAAGCACTTTTCATACCCTTACAATTGGTTTTTATTCCCTCGGTCTCATGATTCGAATATGTTTTGGACATGTGATGGAATAAGTATCTCCAACTCGTGAAGCTTTTATCGTGACACTCATGACCAGGTCACACTTAAGTTGTGCACGTGTGAAAATAGTTTATTATTGTCCCCCTACCCCCCCCACCCCAGACAAGACAGATGGTTTGATTTTAAGGCATGATTACAAAGGACAGGAAGTTGGAGCCAAACAGTCTCACTTAACACTCGAGCTCCCATTGTTTTGCAGTGGAGAAGTAAAATGCCTACACTGCTCTCTCCTGTTGTTGTTTGTAGATTAAATCGCCATTGCTTTGTGCCGTTTGTTGATTTTGCACCATAGAGCTACAAGCTTTCTCCTGAAAACACTGCCACATTGTCCTTGCAGCTTCCTAACCCTGGTGCTGAGTGTTTTGCAAGCGGGCCCAATTCATAGCGCAGACTCCAGCAATCTATTAATACAGCGCTCTTCAAGCTTCTCCCTGTGAACTAGTTCATATGGAAGTGAAACTGAACTGCTCCCTCCTGATCACAGCACATGTGGCCATCACTACTCTGTGTACAGTGCAGAATAAAAGGAAGTGGGTGCACCTCACTCTGTGGCTTTAACATCTGGATATTAACTGTGAAGCAACTAAATGCAGCTTCCAATTGAGTGATTCTTTTCGTGAAACATAGAATCCCGGCAATGCAGAAGGAGGATATTCAGCCCATCAAGACAAGCTTTCTTCCGGGTGCTCCAGTTTCCTCCCACAGTCCAAAGATTTGCAGGTTAAGTGGAGTAGCCATGCTAAATTGCCCCTGAGCATCTCAAGATGTGTAGGTTAGGGGGATTAACGGGTTAAATACGTGGCGTTACGGGGATAGAGCCAGGAAGGGATGCTCCTTCAGAGAGTCAGTGCAGAACTGATGGGCCTCCTTCTGCACTGTAGGGATTCTATTCACTGGTTTTCTGCTCAATTTGGAAAAGGAAGGATCAAATAGGCGGAAGGCCTCTTCTGCAAAAGCCCGATCGAGCACCTGTTTTAGGTGCAGGCCCTAGATGTTTCTTTCGATGCTTATTATGGGCGGCACGGGTGGCACAGTGGTTAGCCTCACAGCACCAGGGACCCTGGCCTCAGGTCACTGTCTGTGCGGAGTCTGCACATTCTCCCCGTGTCTGCGTCGGTTTCCTCCAGGTGCTCCAGTTTCCTCCCACAGTCCAAAGATGTGCGGGTTAGGTTGATTGGCCATGCTAAATTGCCCTTTAGTGTAAGGGGATTAGCAGGGTAGGTGCTTGGGGTTGCGGGGATGGAGTCTGGGTGGAATTGTTGTCGATGCAGGTTCAATAGGCTAAATAGCCTCCTTCTGCACCATGGGGATTCTATGATTATTCCAAAATGGTGGATGACGTTTATCCGACTCATAATATGCATGCATGCATCTTGCACCATATTGGATGCTCTTTTGTCTGTTTTGCTTCCTTTGAACTGCTGCTGAATCAGTGTCCCTGTTCCGCAGTGTATTAACCAGGAGAAGTGAGTCGAGATATGAAATCAGCAACAAACTGAAGACTAAAATTTGTGAGCAACTTAACTACAATCAGGTGAATTCCCACCAGGTATAGCTGAGCGATGACCTTAAAGTGACAGGTCAACTAAAGTGTTATACATCATTACTGTTTCTCCAGACGCCAGCACGCTGACGAACAATGCCATGGGACACAAGCTATTATTTCTAAAACTACTTTGCATTTCTTTGTCCTTAAATGCTGCTTCCATTTATAACACGCAGCTTTCTATGGAAACAAACAACAAAGTCAAAACCATTGTTTTCCACTTCATTGAAAGTTCTTTTCTTCTGCTTTGCCTTTTAACACTGTAAAGGTAGGGAGGTATGTCTGTCTATTTTATACATGTATAGTGAGTGTGCAATAGCTCTCAACACCACTGCTGCTGAGTTTCAATTAATGCGCATTGCTGTTTGTATTGCTTCTTCGGGCAACCAATGGGATCTGACCCTGCCCCTCATTTCCTTGGTAACCACAAACTGTATTGTGGGCCACAGTTTATATCGTTCCTGTGGTGCTGTTTAAAAAATAGGTTTTCCACAGTATAATAATACCCACATTAATTGTCAAAAGAATCGGCCACGCAGGCAGTAGGTAGTGTAGAAGAAAATTCCCAAACCACTTAGAATCACAAGGGGACACAAGTTCAAGGTAAGGGGGGAAAGGTTTAGTAGCGATGTACGGGGAAAGTTTTTTTCACAGAGGGCAGTGGGGGCCTGGAATGTACTGCCAAGTGATGTGGTTGAGGCTGACATGTTAGTGACATTTGAGACTTATCTGGATTGACACATGAACAGGCAGGGTATCGAGGGATACAGGCGGCTGGTCTAGGTAGGACAACGTGATCGGCACAAGCTTGGTGGGCTGAAGGGCCATTCCTGTTCAGAAGTTCATAAGGTATAGGAGCAGAATTAGGCCATTCAGCCCATCGAGTTCGCTCCACCATTCGATCATGGCTGATATGCTCCTGATCTGCATTTTCCTGCCTTCTCCCCATAACCCTTCAACCCATTACCAATTAAAAATCTGTTTAACTCCTTAAATTTACTCACTGTCCCAGCTTCCACTGCACTTTGGAGTAGCGAATTCCACAGATTCACAGCTGTTTGGGAGAAGTAGTTTCTCCTCAACTCTGTTTTAAATTTGCTACCCCTTATCCAAAGACTATGACCTCTCGTCCTAGAATGCCCCGCAAGAGGAAGCATCTGCTTCACGTCAACTTATGTCCTGCCCTGTTCTTTGTTTTTTGTTGAATCATAGAATAGTGCAGTATAGAATGAGGCCATTCAGCCCATCCGGCATGTGCTTGTTTTTTTGTAGAGATATCCAACTAGACGCACTCTACTACTCTCTCTCTCCATAGCCCTGCATTTTTTCAACATGCATTTATTAGACTCCCATTTGAAAATGGTTCTTGAATTTGCTTCCACCATCCTTTCAGACATTCCAGATAAATCATTCACTTCTGAAACCAATGAATTCAGGTTGGATTTTATTTAATACATTTACAATTAATCTTTTTTTATCCTTGGAACATGGGCATCACTGGCTGGCCAGCATTTATTGCCCATCCCGAGTTGCCTGAGGGCAGTTGAGAGCCAACCACATTGCTGTGGCTCTGGAGTCACATGTGGGCCAGACCAGGTAAGAACGACAGATTTCCTTCCCTAAAGGACATGAGTGAACCGGATGGGTTTTTCCAACAATCGATGAATTCTGTAATTTGTTTCATTAGGCATGTGTTTTTTTTCTGCCGTAGTGTAGTGTAACTTACATCCAATTCTTGTAGCTCCATTCGGATGTTGAAGCTAAAGTTAATTTATTAGTCACAACTAAGGCTTACATTAACACTGCAATGAAGTTAGTGACCACAGTCCAGTGCCTGTTCGGGTCAATACGCCTAACCAGCACGTCTTTCAGAATGTGGGAGGAAACCGGAGCACCTGGAGGAGACCCACGCAGACAGTGACCCAAGCTGGGAATCGAACCTGGGTCCCTAGCGCTGTGAGGCTACAATGCTAACCACTGTGCCACCGTACCGGATGTTTGTATGTTATGTATCATTTTTCCAACATCTTGCATTGGCCATATATCCACGTCATTGATTTGCACAGTAGTCTAAGTGCTAATGATATGTTCCATGGGAAGTTCCTCAGTGCCCTGGTGATAATGTCTTCAATTTATCCCTTTTGCTAATATCCTAACCCATAGAACCATAGAACCATAGAAATGATGCAGCACAGAAGGGGACCATTTAGCCCATTTTTTCCATGCCGACCCAAAGACACCCGGGTGCCCTCCTAAATCCATCTTCCTGCTCTCGACCCAGCTCTGCAACTTACAGCACTTAAGGTGCAGATCCAGGTACTTTTAAAATGAGTTTGGGGTCTCTGCCACCACCACCAGCTCAGGCAGCAAATTCCAGACACCCACCACCCTCTGTGTAAAAAGGTTATTCCTCATGCCCCCTCTAATCCTCTGCCACTTAGCTTGAATCTATGACGCCAGGTTTTTGAACTCTGCCGAGGGAAACAAGTTCCTCCTCTCTGTACTCTCCCTACCCCTCACAATTTTGTATTCCTCAATCACGTTACCCCTGAAAAATACCAGTTAATCATCTTTTAGATTGATGTTTACAACTTGAGTTTTGCAGGGCTAGCAGCACCTTGTTAAGGATTCTCTCCTCAGGTGCACTCCACTGAGTAAAGTCGGGACAGGGATTGATCTGAGTAATTTTGCTGAGGATCATCAATAGATATCCTTTCAGATCCCAAGCAGGTCACGGCGCATGCGCTGATCTGTCAGTGCAGAGGTTGGCGCATGCACAGTAGCCCCTGTCTGCCAGCTTCTCAACTGCTGGCCAGCTCGATCGCTGGTCAGCCCCGCTACCCCCATGTTGCTGGCCGTGCAACCTCCCCCACAGCCTGATCTCTGGCTCCCAAACATGCCCTGGCCTCCCTCCCTCTGTTACTCAGCCCAAACGCAGAGTGGCAACAGGACCCCTAACACCCACCGATTGCCCTAGAGGCCCAGCCCCCCCATCAGGCCCCACCCCTTGACACTGCCTGATGCCCGGTGGGCAGTGCCAAGATTTTGATTTGATTTGATTTATTATTGTCACATGTATTAGCATACAGTGAAAAGTATTGTTTCCTGCGCACTATACAGACAGAGTATACCGTTCATAGAGAAGGAAGGAGAGATTGCCGAATGTAGCGTTACAGTCATAGCTAGGGTGTAGAGAAAGATCAACTTAATGCAAGGTAGGTCCATTCAAAAGTCTGAAGGCGGCAGGGAAGAAGCTGTTCTTCAGTCAGTTGGTATGTGACCTCAGACTTTTATATCTTTTTCTCGAAGGAAGAAGATGGAAGAGAGAATATCCAGGGTGTGTGGGGTCCTTAATTATGCTGGCTGCTTTGCTGAGGCAGCGGGAAGTGTGGACAGAGTCAATGGATGGGAGGCTGGTTTGCGTGATAGATTGGGCTACATTCACAACCTTTTGTAGTTTCTTGCGGTCTTGGGCAGAACAGTGGGCATTGCCACTTTGCCTCTTGGGCAGTGCCAAGGGACCCAAACTGGCACTGCTGAGGTGGCAATGCACAGGGGTAACACCCCTCTGTCGCTCGGCATTCTGGGGTGTCTCGATGGCCCCCCCCTTCACTCGGGCTGCCAGCTCCCCGCAAGTGGGGAGCTATATTAAACCTCGCTGGAGTGAAATACTCCTTAGTAAGAAGTTTAACAACACCAGGTTAAAGACCTACAGGTTTATTTGGTAGCAAAAGCCACACTTTTGCTACCAAATAAACCTGTTGGACTTTAACCTGGTGTTGTTAAACTTCTTACTGTGTTTACCCCAGTCCAACACCGGCATCTCCACATCGTGAAATACTCCTGGCAGTGGGGGAAGGGGCCAGTGAGCACAGATTTCAGTCCTGGCCCGCTAATGACATTTAAATAGTATTCAAATTCTAATTTAAGTAAATTATTCAGCTTGGCAGAGCTGATGGCACTGGGAGAACTGCGGAGGTCATGGCTCCCAGTGGGGAGCCCGCAAAACGGCCTCCGCTCGAGTCTCCTGGCCCACTGCGCTACAAAAGCAGCACCGCGGGATGGGAGAACCACCCCCGAGATCTTTCCAAATTTGCCATCAATTTAGTCACTAAGCCCAAACCCAATAACTTGGTATAATGGACCCGTCACCCTGAAAGGGACTCAGATTTAAGGGTCCTGAACCTTTTTAAGGAATTAAATCCTTTGAGCTTGCTGCAAAGTGTTGGTATATTTTGCCTGTTCACTTCCTTTACTGATATGAGCACTTCAGAAAGTTTAGATAAAGACTGATGTTTATCAAGGCAGAATGATTGTATTGTTTGCTTAGTTGACGTGTTTTGCAGGATTTGTTACATCTAGCAGAAGATTTATTGGTCACTGAAACACGCCACATTGGATCTTGCAGGTTGTTTGGTTTTGATGGTTGATTTACCATCTCAGAGCTTTGAGCTGTTAGATAGCCCAACAGCTGATCGGAGGAGGGCTGTGTGCTTGGAGTATGTGATAGGTAATCTGTCACAATGAATAATCAAGATCATCATCTACTTTTGTGGCTTGTCAGCTTGCACGTTCAATGATTTGCAGTTCAGTCAGAAATTTGTCTTTTTTGCTTATTTTTTTCTCATATGCTACATTCCGAATTGAACCCTTTCCCCCACACTCAATGTCAGTGGTATTATACACCACTCTTTGACCAAGAGGTCACTACTGATGGCATTCTTCAACAAGTGAAACAAATTCCACTCTGAGAAACATTTAACAGGGAATACTACCACATAGCAAGAGGCCATTCGGCCTGTGCTGCCAGTGTTGGCTCTTTGGCAGAACTGTCCACTCAACCTCACCTCTTTCCGTATATGATTGAGAGGGCTGTGTCAGACATTGACCGGTATTTTACAAGCCCGCTCGTAAAATCCTGCCAGAAGCCAATGGAGAATTCCATTCTGCGAGCCACACCCACACCGATTTCGGGGCGGGAGTGGCAATAAAATTCTGGTCATTGTTTCCACTGGCCCGGGAACCTGGAACAAGTTTCAGGATAAGAGGACAATTATTTCAGACTGAGAGGAGAAGAAATTTCTTCATTCAAAGTGTCGTAAATTTTTGAAATTCCCTACCTCAGAGGGTTGAGTATGGTCCATCATTGAGTATATTTTAGTTGAGTTTATTTATTAGTGTCACAAGTAGGCTTACATTAACACTGCAACAAAGTTACTGTGAAAATCCCCTGGTCACCACACTGCGGCCCCCATGTTCAGGTACACTGAGTGAGAATTTACCATGGTCAATCCACCTAACCAACACATCTTTTGAACTGTGGGGGGAAACCGGAGCACCTGGAGGAAACCCACGCAGACATGGGGAGAATGTGCAGACTCTGCACAGAGAGTGACCCAAGCTGGGAATCGAACTTGGGTCCCTGACGCTGTGAGGCAACAGTGCCAACCACTGTGCCACCATGCAGCTGAGTTTGACAGATTTTTGGTCTCTTAGGGAATCAGGAGATATGGGGAATGGGTGGGAAAGTGGAGTTGAAGCCAAAGGTCAGCCATGACTGTATTGAATGGCGGAGCAGGCCTGATGGACCTTGTGGTTTATTCTGCTTCTATTTATTTTATGTGCAAACATTCATAGCAGTGTAAATTTTTCCTTGTTTTATTTTTATTCCCTTTTATATCAGTTGTCAAGCACTGATCCTTGTCCTGGTCCTTTCTCTCAACAAGGTGGGAGAAAGGACTAGGGATGTGGGAGGCGTTGGATAAGGTAGACTGGGAGCAAAACCTTTATGATGGGACAATTGAGGAACAGTGGAGGGCTTTCAAAGCGATCTTTCACAGTGCTCAGCAAACTTATACACCAATGATAAGGAAGGACTGTAGAAAAAGAGATAATCAGCCATGAATATCTAAGGAAATACAGGAGGATATCAAATTGAAAGAAAATGCACACAAAGCGGCAAAGATTAGTGGGAACCT